>NC_133236.1:23491218-23786222 GCF_040436345.1 Pagrus major | reverse complement strand
ACCGGAATCCGATGGGGACTGCTGTGTCTCGTTCAGCCAGTATAGGAGCACATTTGGGAGCGATTTCGAGTCAATCGGTCCAAAGACCTGGAAGCTATTGAAAAAATGGGCCACTTTTTTCTTTAAAATATTCACCAAAAATACAAATTTCACCGGAATCCGATGGGGACTGCTGTGTCTCGTTCAGCCAGTATAGGAGCACATTTGGGAGCGATTTCGAGTCAATCGGTCCAAAGACCTGGAAGCTATTGAAAAAATGGGCCACTTTTTTCTTTAAAATATTCACCAAAAATACAAATTTCACCGGAATCCGATGGGGACTGCTGTGTCTCGTTCAGCCAGTATAGGAGCACATTTGGGAGCGATTTCGAGTCAATCGGTCCAAAGACCTGGAAGCTATTGAAAAAATGGGCCACTTTTTTCACTAAAATATTCACCAAAAATACAAATTTCACCGGAATCCGATGGGGACTGCTGTGTCTCGTTCAGCCAGTATCGGAGCACATTTGGGAGCGATTTCGAGTCAATCGGTCCAAAGACCTGGAAGCTATTGAAAAAATGGGCCACTTTTTTCTTTAAAATATTCACCAAAAATACAAATTTCACCGGAATCCGATGGGGACTGCTGTGTCTCATTCAGCGAGTAGAGGACCACATTCGTGACGAATTTCGAGTCAATCGGTCAAAAGACGACCGTAACCCTAACCCTAGCTCCATAACCCTAACCCTAACCCTAACCCTAATGCCAGCCTTAAGGCAGTCTCATGAAACATTGTCTCTTTTCACTAAAATATTCACCAAAAATACAAATTTCACCGGAATCCGATGGGGACTGCTGTGTCTCGTCCAGCCAGTATAGGAGCACATTTGGGAGCGATTTCGAGTCAATCGGTCCAAAGACCTGGAAGCTATTGAAAAAATGGGCCACTTTTTTCTTTAAAATATTCACCAAAAATACAAATTTCACCGGAATCCGATGGGGACTGCTGTGTCTCATTCAGCGAGTAGAGGACCACATTCGTGACGAATTTCGAGTCAATCGGTCAAAAGACGACCGTAACCCTAACCCTAGCTCCATAACCCTAACCCTAACCCTAACCCTAATGCCAGCCTTAAGGCAGTCTCATGAAACATTGTCTCTTTTCACTAAAATATTCACCAAAAATACAAATTTCACCGGAATCCGATGGGGACTGCTGTGTCTCGTTCAGCCAGTATAGGAGCACATTTGGGAGCGATTTCGAGTCAATCGGTCCAAAGACCTGGAAGCTATTGAAAAAATGGGCCACTTTTTTCTTTAAAATATTCACCAAAAATACAAATTTCACCGGAATCCGATGGGGACTGCTGTGTCTCGTTCAGCCAGTATAGGAGCACATTTGGGAGCGATTTCGAGTCAATCGGTCCAAAGACCTGGAAGCTATTGAAAAAATGGGCCACTTTTTTCTTTAAAATATTCACCAAAAATACAAATTTCACCGGAATCCGATGGGGACTGCTGTGTCTCGTTCAGCCAGTATAGGAGCACATTTGGGAGCGATTTCGAGTCAATCGGTCCAAAGACCTGGAAGCTATTGAAAAAATGGGCCACTTTTTTCTTTAAAATATTCACCAAAAATACAAATTTCACCGGAATCCGATGGGGACTGCTGTGTCTCGTTCAGCCAGTATAGGAGCACATTTGGGAGCGATTTCGAGTCAATCGGTCCAAAGACCTGGAAGCTATTGAAAAAATGGGCCACTTTTTTCTTTAAAATATTCACCAAAAATACAAATTTCACCGGAATCCGATGGGGACTGCTGTGTCTCATTCAGCGAGTAGAGGACCACATTCGTGACGAATTTCGAGTCAATCGGTCAAAAGACGACCGTAACCCTAACCCTAGCTCCATAACCCTAACCCTAACCCTAACCCTAACCCTAATGCCAGCCTTAAGGCAGTCTCATGAAACATTGTCTCTTTTCACTAAAATATTCACCAAAAATACAAATTTCACCGGAATCCGATGGGGACTGCTGTGTCTCGTTCAGCCAGTATAGGAGCACATTTGGGAGCGATTTCGAGTCAATCGGTCCAAAGACCTGGAAGCTATTGAAAAAATGGGCCACTTTTTTCTTTAAAATATTCACCAAAAATACAAATTTCACCGGAATCCGATGGGGACTGCTGTGTCTCGTTCAGCCAGTATAGGAGCACATTTGGGAGCGATTTCGAGTCAATCGGTCCAAAGACCTGGAAGCTATTGAAAAAATGGGCCACTTTTTTCTTTAAAATATTCACCAAAAATACAAATTTCACCGGAATCCGATGGGGACTGCTGTGTCTCATTCAGCGAGTAGAGGACCACATTCGTCACGAATTTCGAGTCAATCGGTCAAAAGACGACCGTAACCCTAACCCTAGCTCCATAACCCTAACCCTAACCCTAATGCCAGCCTTAAGGCAGTCTCATGAAACATTGTCTCTTTTCACTAAAATATTCACCAAAAATACAAATTTCACCGGAATCCGATGGGGACTGCTGTGTCTCGTTCAGCCAGTATAGGAGCACATTTGGGAGCGATTTCGAGTCAATTGGTCCAAAGACCTGGAAGCTATTGAAAAAATGGGCCACTTTTTTCTTTAAAATATTCACCAAAAATACAAATTTCACCGGAATCCGATGGGGACTGCTGTGTCTCGTTCAGCCAGTATAGGAGCACATTTGGGAGCGATTTCGAGTCAATCGGTCCAAAGACCTGGAAGCTATTGAAAAAATGGGCCACTTTTTTCTTTAAAATATTCACCAAAAATACAAATTTCACCGGAATCCGATGGGGACTGCTGCGTCTCATTCAGCGAGTAGAGGACCACATTCGTGACGAATTTCGAGTCAATCGGTCAAAAGACGACCGTAACCCTAACCCTAGCTCCATAACCCTAACCCTAACCCTAACCCTAATGCCAGCCTTAAGGCAGTCTCATGAAACATTGTCTCTTTTCACTAAAATATTCACCAAAAATACAAATTTCACCGGAATCCGATGGGGACTGCTGTGTCTCGTTCAGCCAGTATAGGAGCACATTTGGGAGCGATTTCGAGTCAATCGGTCCAAAGACCTGGAAGCTATTGAAAAAATGGGCCACTTTTTTCTTTAAAATATTCACCAAAAATACAAATTTCACCGGAATCCGATGGGGACTGCTGTGTCTCATTCAGCGAGTAGAGGACCACATTCGTGACGAATTTCGAGTCAATCGGTCAAAAGACGACCGTAACCCTAACCCTAGCTCCATAACCCTAACCCTAACCCTAACCCTAATGCCAGCCTTAAGGCAGTCTCATGAAACATTGTCTCTTTTCACTAAAATATTCACCAAAAATACAAATTTCACCGGAATCCGATGGGGACTGCTGTGTCTCGTTCAGCCAGTATAGGAGCACATTTGGGAGCGATTTCGAGTCAATCGGTCCAAAGACCTGGAAGCTATTGAAAAAATGGGCCACTTTTTTTCTTTAAAATATTCACCAAAAATACAAATTTCACCGGAATCCGATGGGGACTGCTGTGTCTCATTCAGCGAGTAGAGGACCACATTCGTGACGAATTTCGAGTCAATCGGTCAAAAGACGACCGTAACCCTAACCCTAGCTCCATAAACCTAACCCTAACCCTAACCCTAATGCCAGCCTTAAGGCAGTCTCATGAAACATTGTCTCTTTTCACTAAAATATTCACCAAAAATACAAATTTCACCGGAATCCGATGGGGACTGCTGTGTCTCGTTCAGCCAGTATAGGAGC
The DNA here is from genome assembly GCF_040436345.1 of Pagrus major. Lineage (NCBI taxonomy): Eukaryota > Metazoa > Chordata > Actinopteri > Spariformes > Sparidae > Pagrus > Pagrus major. Next base: position 23,782,437 of record NC_133236.1, on the reverse strand, counting down.
ACATTTGGGAGCGATTTCGAGTCAATCGGTCCAAAGACCTGGAAGCTATTGAAAAAATGGGCCACTTTTTTCTTTAAAATATTCACCAAAAATACAAATTTCACCGGAATCCGATGGGGACTGCTGTGTCTCATTCAGCGAGTAGAGGACCACATTCGTGACGAATTTCGAGTCAATCGGTCAAAAGACGACCGTAACCCTAACCCTAGCTCCATAACCCTAACCCTAACCCTAACCCTAACCCTAATGCCAGCCTTAAGGCAGTCTCATGAAACATTGTCTCTTTTCACTAAAATATTCACCAAAAATACAAATTTCCCGGAATCCGATGGGGACTGCTGTGTCTCGTTCAGCCAGTATAGGAGCACATTTGGGAGCGATTTCGAGTCAATCGGTCCAAAGACCTGGAAGCTATTGAAAAAATGGGCCACTTTTTTCTTTAAAATATTCACCAAAAATACAAATTTCACCGGAATCCGATGGGGACTGCTGTGTCTCGTTCAGCCAGTATAGGAGCACATTTGGGAGCGATTTCGAGTCAATCGGTCCAAAGACCTGGAAGCTATTGAAAAAATGGGCCACTTTTTTCTTTAAAATATTCACCAAAAATACAAATTTCACCGGAATCCGATGGGGACTGCTGTGTCTCATTCAGCGAGTAGAGGACCACATTCGTCACGAATTTCGAGTCAATCGGTCAAAAGACGACCGTAACCCTAACCCTAGCTCCATAACCCTAACCCTAACCCTAATGCCAGCCTTAAGGCAGTCTCATGAAACATTGTCTCTTTTCACTAAAATATTCACCAAAAATACAAATTTCACCGGAATCCGATGGGGACTGCTGTGTCTCGTTCAGCCAGTATAGGAGCACATTTGGGAGCGATTTCGAGTCAATTGGTCCAAAGACCTGGAAGCTATTGAAAAAATGGGCCACTTTTTTCTTTAAAATATTCACCAAAAATACAAATTTCACCGGAATCCGATGGGGACTGCTGTGTCTCGTTCAGCCAGTATAGGAGCACATTTGGGAGCGATTTCGAGTCAATCGGTCCAAAGACCTGGAAGCTATTGAAAAAATGGGCCACTTTTTTCTTTAAAATATTCACCAAAAATACAAATTTCACCGGAATCCGATGGGGACTGCTGCGTCTCATTCAGCGAGTAGAGGACCACATTCGTGACGAATTTCGAGTCAATCGGTCAAAAGACGACCGTAACCCTAACCCTAGCTCCATAACCCTAACCCTAACCCTAACCCTAATGCCAGCCTTAAGGCAGTCTCATGAAACATTGTCTCTTTTCACTAAAATATTCACCAAAAATACAAATTTCACCGGAATCCGATGGGGACTGCTGTGTCTCGTTCAGCCAGTATAGGAGCACATTTGGGAGCGATTTCGAGTCAATCGGTCCAAAGACCTGGAAGCTATTGAAAAAATGGGCCACTTTTTTCTTTAAAATATTCACCAAAAATACAAATTTCACCGGAATCCGATGGGGACTGCTGTGTCTCATTCAGCGAGTAGAGGACCACATTCGTGACGAATTTCGAGTCAATCGGTCAAAAGACGACCGTAACCCTAACCCTAGCTCCATAACCCTAACCCTAACCCTAACCCTAATGCCAGCCTTAAGGCAGTCTCATGAAACATTGTCTCTTTTCACTAAAATATTCACCAAAAATACAAATTTCACCGGAATCCGATGGGGACTGCTGTGTCTCGTTCAGCCAGTATAGGAGCACATTTGGGAGCGATTTCGAGTCAATCGGTCCAAAGACCTGGAAGCTATTGAAAAAATGGGCCACTTTTTTCTTTAAAATATTCACCAAAAATACAAATTTCACCGGAATCCGATGGGGACTGCTGTGTCTCATTCAGCGAGTAGAGGACCACATTCGTGACGAATTTCGAGTCAATCGGTCAAAAGACGACCGTAACCCTAACCCTAGCTCCATAAACCTAACCCTAACCCTAACCCTAATGCCAGCCTTAAGGCAGTCTCATGAAACATTGTCTCTTTTCACTAAAATATTCACCAAAAATACAAATTTCACCGGAATCCGATGGGGACTGCTGTGTCTCGTTCAGCCAGTATAGGAGCACATTTGGGAGCGATTTCGAGTCAATCGGTCCAAAGACCTGGAAGCTATTGAAAAAATGGGCCACTTTTTTCTTTAAAATATTCACCAAAAATACAAATTTCACCGGAATCCGATGGGGACTGCTGTGTCTCATTCAGCGAGTAGAGGACCACATTCGTGACGAATTTCGAGTCAATCGGTCAAAAGACGACCGTAACCCTAACCCTAGCTCCATAACCCTAACCCTAACCCTAACCCTAATGCCAGCCTTAAGGCAGTCTCATGAAACATTGTCTCTTTTCACTAAAATATTCACCAAAAATACAAATTTCACCGGAATCCGATGGGGTCTGCTGTGTCTCGTTCAGCCAGTATAGGAGCACATTTGGGAGCGATTTCGAGTCAATCGGTCCAAAGACCTGGAAGCTATTGAAAAAATGGGCCACTTTTTTCACTAAAATATTCACCAAAAATACCAATTTCACCGGAATCCGATGGGGACTGCTGTGTCTCGTTCAGCCAGTATAGGAGCACATTTGGGAGCGATTTCGAGTCAATCGGTCCAAAGACCTGGAAGCTATTGAAAAAATGGGCCACTTTTTTCTTTAAAATATTCACCAAAAATACAAATTTCACCGGAATCGGATGGGGACTGCTGTGTCTCATTCAGCGAGTAGAGGACCACATTCGTGACGAATTTCGAGTCAATCGGTCAAAAGACGACCGTAACCCTAACCCTAGCTCCATAACCCTAACCCTAACCCTAACCCTAATGCCAGCCTTAAGGCAGTCTCATGAAACATTGTCTCTTTTCACTAAAATATTCACCAAAAATACAAATTTCACCGGAATCCGATGGGGACTGCTGTGTCTCGTTCAGCCAGTATAGGAGCGCATTTGGGAGCGATTTCGAGTCAATCGGTCCAAAGACCTGGAAGCTATTGAAAAAATGGGCCACTTTTTTCTTTAAAATATTCACCAAAAATATAAATTTCACCGGAATCCGATGGGGACTGCTGTGTCTCGTTCAGCCAGTATAGGAGCACATTTGGGAGCGATTTCGGGTCAATCGGTCCAAAGACCTGGAAGCTATTGAAAAAATGGGCCACTTTTTTCTTTAAAATATTCACCAAAAATACAAATTTCACCGGAATCCGATGGGGACTGCTGTGTCTCATTCAGCGAGTAGAGGACCACATTCGTGACGAATTTCGAGTCAATCGGTCAAAAGACGACCGTAACCCTAACCCTAGCTCCATAACCCTAACCCTAACCCTAACCCTAATGCCAGCCTTAAGGCAGTCTCATGAAACATTGTCTCTTTTCACTAAAATATTCACCAAAAATACAAATTTCACCGGAATCCGATGGGGTCTGCTGTGTCTCGTTCAGCCAGTATAGGAGCACATTTGGGAGCGATTTCGAGTCAATCGGTCCAAAGACCTGGAAGCTATTGAAAAAATGGGCCACTTTTTTCACTAAAATATTCACCAAAAATACAAATTTCACCGGAATCCGATGGGGACTGCTGTGTCTCGTTCAGCCAGTATAGGAGCACATTTGGGAGCGATTTCGAGTCAATCGGTCCAAAGACCTGGAATCTATTGAAAAAATGGGCCACTTTTTTCTTTAAAATATTCACCAAAAATACAAATTTCACCGGAATCCGATGGGGACTGCTGTGTCTCATTCAGCGAGTAGAGGACCACATTCGTGACGAATTTCGAGTCAATCGGTCAAAAGACGACCGTAACCCTAACCCTAGCTCCATAACCCTAACCCTAACCCTAACCCTAATGCCAGCCTTAAGGCAGTCTCATGAAACATTGTCTCTTTTCACTAAAATATTCACCAAAAATACAAATTTCACCGGAATCCGATGGGGACTGCTGTGTCTCGTTCAGCCAGTATAGGAGCACATTTGGGAGCGATTTCGAGTCAATCGGTCCAAAGACCTGGAAGCTATTGAAAAAATGGGCCACTTTTTTCTTTAAAATATTCACCAAAAATACAAATTTCACCGGAATCCGATGGGGTCTGCTGTGTCTCGTTCAGCCAGTATAGGAGCACATTTGGGAGCGATTTCGGGTCAATCGGTCCAAAGACCTGGAAGCTATTGAAAAAATGGGCCACTTTTTTCTTTAAAATATTCACCAAAAATACAAATTTCACCGGAATCCGATGGGGACTGCTGTGTCTCATTCAGCGAGTAGAGGACCACATTCGTGACGAATTTCGAGTCAATCGGTCAAAAGACGACCGTAACCCTAACCCTAGCTCCATAACCCTAACCCTAACCCTAACCCTAACCCTAATGCCAGCCTTAAGGCAGTCTCATGAAACATTGTCTCTTTTCACTAAAATATTCACCAAAAATACAAATTTCACCGGAATCCGATGGGGACTGCTGTGTCTCGTTCAGCCAGTATAGGAGCACATTTGGGAGCGATTTCGAGTCAATCGGTCCAAAGACCTGGAAGCTATTGAAAAAATGGGCCACTTTTTTCTTTAAAATATTCACCAAAAATACAAATTTCACCGGAATCCGATGGGGACTGCTGTGTCTCGTTCAGCCAGTATAGGAGCACATTTGGGAGCGATTTCGAGTCAATCGGTCCAAAGACCTGGAAGCTATTGAAAAAATGGGCCACTTTTTTCTTTAAAATATTCACCAAAAATACAAATTTCACCGGAATCCGATGGGGACTGCTGTGTCTCATTCAGCGAGTAGAGGACCACATTCGTCACGAATTTCGAGTCAATCGGTCAAAAGACGACCGTAACCCTAACCCTAGCTCCATAACCCTAACCCTAACCCTAATGCCAGCCTTAAGGCAGTCTCATGAAACATTGTCTCTTTTCACTAAAATATTCACCAAAAATACAAATTTCACCGGAATCCGATGGGGACTGCTGTGTCTCGTTCAGCCAGTATAGGAGCACATTTGGGAGCGATTTCGAGTCAATTGGTCCAAAGACCTGGAAGCTATTGAAAAAATGGGCCACTTTTTTCTTTAAAATATTCACCAAAAATACAAATTTCACCGGAATCCGATGGGGACTGCTGTGTCTCGTTCAGCCAGTATAGGAGCACATTTGGGAGCGATTTCGAGTCAATCGGTCCAAAGACCTGGAAGCTATTGAAAAAATGGGCCACTTTTTTCTTTAAAATATTCACCAAAAATACAAATTTCACCGGAATCCGATGGGGACTGCTGCGTCTCATTCAGCGAGTAGAGGACCACATTCGTGACGAATTTCGAGTCAATCGGTCAAAAGACGACCGTAACCCTAACCCTAGCTCCATAACCCTAACCCTAACCCTAACCCTAATGCCAGCCTTAAGGCAGTCTCATGAAACATTGTCTCTTTTCACTAAAATATTCACCAAAAATACAAATTTCACCGGAATCCGATGGGGACTGCTGTGTCTCGTTCAGCCAGTATAGGAGCACATTTGGGAGCGATTTCGAGTCAATCGGTCCAAAGACCTGGAAGCTATTGAAAAAATGGGCCACTTTTTTCTTTAAAATATTCACCAAAAATACAAATTTCACCGGAATCCGATGGGGACTGCTGTGTCTCATTCAGCGAGTAGAGGACCACATTCGTGACGAATTTCGAGTCAATCGGTCAAAAGACGACCGTAACCCTAACCCTAGCTCCATAACCCTAACCCTAACCCTAACCCTAATGCCAGCCTTAAGGCAGTCTCATGAAACATTGTCTCTTTTCACTAAAATATTCACCAAAAATACAAATTTCACCGGAATCCGATGGGGACTGCTGTGTCTCGTTCAGCCAGTATAGGAGCACATTTGGGAGCGATTTCGAGTCAATCGGTCCAAAGACCTGGAAGCTATTGAAAAAATGGGCCACTTTTTTCTTTAAAATATTCACCAAAAATACAAATTTCACCGGAATCCGATGGGGACTGCTGTGTCTCGTTCAGCCAGTATAGGAGCACATTTGGGAGCGATTTCGAGTCAATCGGTCCAAAGACCTGGAAGCTATTGAAAAAATGGGCCACTTTTTTCTTTAAAATATTCACCAAAAATACAAATTTCACCGGAATCCGATGGGGACTGCTGTGTCTCATTCAGCGAGTAGAGGACCACATTCGTCACGAATTTCGAGTCAATCGGTCAAAAGACGACCGTAACCCTAACCCTAGCTCCATAACCCTAACCCTAACCCTAATGCCAGCCTTAAGGCAGTCTCATGAAACATTGTCTCTTTTCACTAAAATATTCACCAAAAATACAAATTTCACCGGAATCCGATGGGGACTGCTGTGTCTCGTTCAGCCAGTATAGGAGCACATTTGGGAGCGATTTCGAGTCAATTGGTCCAAAGACCTGGAAGCTATTGAAAAAATGGGCCACTTTTTTCTTTAAAATATTCACCAAAAATACAAATTTCACCGGAATCCGATGGGGACTGCTGTGTCTCGTTCAGCCAGTATAGGAGCACATTTGGGAGCGATTTCGAGTCAATCGGTCCAAAGACCTGGAAGCTATTGAAAAAATGGGCCACTTTTTTCTTTAAAATATTCACCAAAAATACAAATTTCACCGGAATCCGATGGGGACTGCTGCGTCTCATTCAGCGAGTAGAGGACCACATTCGTGACGAATTTCGAGTCAATCGGTCAAAAGACGACCGTAACCCTAACCCTAGCTCCATAACCCTAACCCTAACCCTAACCCTAATGCCAGCCTTAAGGCAGTCTCATGAAACATTGTCTCTTTTCACTAAAATATTCACCAAAAATACAAATTTCACCGGAATCCGATGGGGACTGCTGTGTCTCGTTCAGCCAGTATAGGAGCACATTTGGGAGCGATTTCGAGTCAATCGGTCCAAAGACCTGGAAGCTATTGAAAAAATGGGCCACTTTTTTCTTTAAAATATTCACCAAAAATACAAATTTCACCGGAATCCGATGGGGACTGCTGTGTCTCATTCAGCGAGTAGAGGACCACATTCGTGACGAATTTCGAGTCAATCGGTCAAAAGACGACCGTAACCCTAACCCTAGCTCCATAACCCTAACCCTAACCCTAACCCTAATGCCAGCCTTAAGGCAGTCTCATGAAACATTGTCTCTTTTCACTAAAATATTCACCAAAAATACAAATTTCACCGGAATCCGATGGGGACTGCTGTGTCTCGTTCAGCCAGTATAGGAGCACATTTGGGAGCGATTTCGAGTCAATCGGTCCAAAGACCTGGAAGCTATTGAAAAAATGGGCCACTTTTTTCTTTAAAATATTCACCAAAAATACAAATTTCACCGGAATCCGATGGGGACTGCTGTGTCTCATTCAGCGAGTAGAGGACCACATTCGTGACGAATTTCGAGTCAATCGGTCAAAAGACGACCGTAACCCTAACCCTAGCTCCATAAACCTAACCCTAACCCTAACCCTAATGCCAGCCTTAAGGCAGTCTCATGAAACATTGTCTCTTTTCACTAAAATATTCACCAAAAATACAAATTTCACCGGAATCCGATGGGGACTGCTGTGTCTCGTTCAGCCAGTATAGGAGCACATTTGGGAGCGATTTCGAGTCAATCGGTCCAAAGACCTGGAAGCTATTGAAAAAATGGGCCACTTTTTTCTTTAAAATATTCACCAAAAATACAAATTTCACCGGAATCCGATGGGGACTGCTGTGTCTCGTTCAGGCAGTATCGGAGCACATTTGGGAGCGATTTCGAGTCAATCGGTCCAAAGACCTGGAAGCTATTGAAAAAATGGGCCACTTTTTTCTTTAAAATATTCACCAAAAATACAAATTTCACCAGAATCCGATGGGGACTGCTGTGTCTCATTCAGCGAGTAGAGGACCACATTCGTGACGAATTTCGAGTCAATCGGTCAAAAGACGACCGTAACCCTAACCCTAGCTCCATAACCCTAACCCTAACCCTAACCCTAGCTCCATAACCCTAACCCTAACCCTAACCCTAATGCCAGCCTTAAGGCAGTCTCATGAAACATTGTCTCTTTTCACTAAAATATTCACCAAAAATACAAATTTCACCGGAATCCGATGGGGTCTGCTGTGTCTCGTTCAGCCAGTATAGGAGCACATTTGGGAGCGATTTCGAGTCAATCGGTCCAAAGACCTGGAAGCTATTGAAAAAATGGGCCACTTTTTTCACTAAAATATTCACCAAAAATACAAATTTCACCGGAATCCGATGGGGACTGCTGTGTCTCTTTCAGCCAGTATAGGAGCACATTTGGGAGCGATTTCGAGTCAATCGGTCCAAAGACCTGGAAGCTATTGAAAAAATGGGCCACTTTTTTCTTTAAAATATTCACCAAAAATACAAATTTCACCGGAATCCGATGGGGACTGCTGTGTCTCGTTCAGGCAGTATCGGAGCACATTTGGGAGCGATTTCGAGTCAATCGGTCCAAAGACCTGGAAGCTATTGAAAAAATGGGCCACTTTTTTCTTTAAAATATTCACCAAAAATACAAATTTCACCGGAATCCGATGGGGACTGCTGTGTCTCATTCAGCGAGTAGAGGACCACATTCGTGACGAATTTCGAGTCAATCGGTCAAAAGACGACCGTAACCCTAACCCTAGCTCCATAACCCTAACCCTAACCCTAACCCTAATGCCAGCCTTAAGGCAGTCTCATGAAACATTGTCTCTTTTCACTAAAATATTCACCAAAAATACAAATTTCACCGGAATCCGATGGGGACTGCTGTGTCTCGTTCAGCCAGTATAGGAGCACATTTGGGAGCGATTTCGAGTCAATCGGTCCAAAGACCTGGAAGCTATTGAAAAAATGGGCCACTTTTTTCTTTAAAATATTCACCAAAAATACAAATTTCACCGGAATCCGATGGGGACTGCTGTGTCTCGTTCAGCCAGTATAGGAGCACATTTGGGAGCGATTTCGGGTCAATCGGTCCAAAGACCTGGAAGCTATTGAAAAAATGGGCCACTTTTTTCTTTAAAATATTCACCAAAAATACAAATTTCACCGGAATCCGATGGGGACTGCTGTGTCTCATTCAGCGAGTAGAGGACCACATTCGTGACGAATTTCGAGTCAATCGGTCAAAAGACGACCGTAACCCTAACCCTAGCTCCATAACCCTAACCCTAACCCTAACCCTAATGCCAGCCTTAAGGCAGTCTCATGAAACATTGTCTCTTTTCACTAAAATATTCACCAAAAATACAAATTTCACCGGAATCCGATGGGGTCTGCTGTGTCTCGTTCAGCCAGTATAGGAGCACATTTGGGAGCGATTTCGAGTCAATCGGTCCAAAGACCTGGAAGCTATTGAAAAAATGGGCCACTTTTTTCTTTAAAATATTCACCAAAAATACAAATTTCACCGGAATCCGATGGGGTCTGCTGTGTCTCGTTCAGCCAGTATAGGAGCACATTTGGGAGCGATTTCGGGTCAATCGGTCCAAAGACCTGGAAGCTATTGAAAAAATGGGCCACTTTTTTCTTTAAAATGTTCACCAAAAATACAAATTTCACCGGAATCCGATGGGGACTGCTGTGTCTCATTCAGCGAGTAGAGGACCACATTCGTGACGAATTTCGAGTCAATCGGTCAAAAGACGACCGTAACCCTAACCCTAGCTCCATAACCCTAACCCTAACCCTAACCCTAATGCCAGCCTTAAGGCAGTCTCATGAAACATTGTCTCTTTTCACTAAAATATTCACCAAAAATACAAATTTCACCGGAATCCGATGGGGACTGCTGTGTCTCGTTCAGCCAGTATAGGAGCACATTTGGGAGCGATTTCGAGTCAATCGGTCCAAAGACCTGGAAGCTATTGAAAAAATGGGCCACTTTTTTCTTTAAAATATTCACCAAAAATACAAATTTCACCGGAATCCGATGGGGACTGCTGTGTCTCATTCAGCGAGTAGAGGACCACATTCGTGACGAATTTCGAGTCAATCGGTCAAAAGACGACCGTAACCCTAACCCTAGCTCCATAACCCTAACCCTAACCCTAACCCTAATGCCAGCCTTAAGGCAGTCTCATGAAACATTGTCTCTTTTCACTAAAATATTCACCAAAAATACAAATTTCACCGGAATCCGATGGGGACTGCTGTGTCTCGTTCAGCCAGTATAGGAGCACATTTGGGAGCGATTTCGAGTCAATCGGTCCAAAGACCTGGAAGCTATTGAAAAAATGGGCCACTTTTTTCTTTAAAATATTCACCAAAAATACAAATTTCACCGGAATCCGATGGGGACTGCTGTGTCTCGTTCAGCCAGTATAGGAGCACATTTGGGAGCGATTTCGAGTCAATCGGTCCAAAGACCTGGAAGCTATTGAAAAAATGGGCCACTTTTTTCTTTAAAATATTCACCAAAAATACAAATTTCACTGGAATCCGATGGGGACTGCTGTGTCTCATTCAGCGAGTAGAGGACCACATTCGTGACGAATTTCGAGTCAATCGATCAAAAGACGACCGTAACCCTAACCCTAGCTCCATAACCCTAACCCTAACCCTAACCCTAATGCCAGCCTTAAGGCAGTCTCATGAAACATTGTCTCTTTTCACTAAAATATTCACCAAAAATACAAATTTCACCGGAATCCGATGGGGACTGCTGTGTCTCGTTCAGCCAGTATAGGAGCACATTTGGGAGCGATTTCGAGTCAATCGGTCCAAAGACCTGGAAGCTATTGAAAAAATGGGCCACTTTTTTCTTTAAAATATTCACCAAAAATACAAATTTCACCGGAATCCGATGGGGACTGCTGTGTCTCATTCAGCGAGTAGAGGACCACATTCGTGACGAATTTCGAGTCAATCGGTCAAAAGACGACCGTAACCCTAACCCTAGCTCCATAACCCTAACCCTAACCCTAACCCTAATGCCAGCCTTAAGGCAGTCTCATGAAACATTGTCTCTTTTCACTAAAATATTCACCAAAAATACAAATTTCACCGGAATCCGATGGGGACTGCTGTGTCTCGTTCAGCCAGTATAGGAGCACATTTGGGAGCGATTTCGAGTCAATCGGTCCAAAGACCTGGAAGCTATTGAAAAAATGGGCCACTTTTTTCTTTAAAATATTCACCAAAAATACAAATTTCACCGGAATCCGATGGGGACTGCTGTGTCTCGTTCAGCCAGTATAGGAGCACATTTGGGAGCGATTTCGAGTCAATCGGTCCAAAGACCTGGAAGCTATTGAAAAAATGGGCCACTTTTTTCTTTAAAATATTCACCAAAAATACAAATTTCACTGGAATCCGATGGGGACTGCTGTGTCTCATTCAGCGAGTAGAGGACCACATTCGTGACGAATTTCGAGTCAATCGATCAAAAGACGACCGTAACCCTAACCCTAGCTCCATAACCCTAACCCTAACCCTAACCCTAATGCCAGCCTTAAGGCAGTCTCATGAAACATTGTCTCTTTTCACTAAAATATTCACCAAAAATACAAATTTCACCGGAATCCGATGGGGACTGCTGTGTCTCGTTCAGCCAGTATAGGAGCACATTTGGGAGCGATTTCGAGTCAATCGGTCCAAAGACCTGGAAGCTATTGAAAAAATGGGCCACTTTTTTCTTTAAAATATTCACCAAAAATACAAATTTCACCGGAATCCGATGGGGACTGCTGTGTCTCATTCAGCGAGTAGAGGACCACATTCGTGACGAATTTCGAGTCAATCGGTCAAAAGACGACCGTAACCCTAACCCTAGCTCCATAACCCTAACCCTAACCCTAACCCTAATGCCAGCCTTAAGGCAGTCTCATGAAACATTGTCTCTTTTCACTAAAATATTCACCAAAAATACAAATTTCACCGGAATCCGTTGGGGACTGCTGTGTCTCGTTCAGCCAGTATAGGAGCACATTTGGGAGCGATTTCGAGTCAATCGGTCCAAAGACCTGGAAGCTATTGAAAAAATGGGCCACTTTTTTCTTTAAAATATTCACCAAAAATACAAATTTCACCGGAATCCGATGGGGACTGCTGTGTCTCATTCAGCGAGTAGAGGACCACATTCGTGACGAATTTCGAGTCAATCGGTCAAAAGACGACCGTAACCCTAACCCTAGCTCCATAACCCTAACCCTAACCCTAACCCTAATGCCAGCCTTAAGGCAGTCTCATGAAACATTGTCTCTTTTCACTAAAATATTCACCAAAAATACAAATTTCACCGGAATCCGATGGGGTCTGCTGTGTCTCGTTCAGCCAGTATAGGAGCACATTTGGGAGCGATTTCGAGTCAATCGGTCCAAAGACCTGGAAGCTATTGAAAAAATGGGCCACTTTTTTCACTAAAATATTCACCAAAAATACCAATTTCACCGGAATCCGATGGGGACTGCTGTGTCTCGTTCAGCCAGTATAGGAGCACATTTGGGAGCGATTTCGAGTCAATCGGTCCAAAGACCTGGAAGCTATTGAAAAAATGGGCCACTTTTTTCTTTAAAATATTCACCAAAAATACAAATTTCACCGGAATCGGATGGGGACTGCTGTGTCTCATTCAGCGAGTAGAGGACCACATTCGTGACGAATTTCGAGTCAATCGGTCAAAAGACGACCGTAACCCTAACCCTAGCTCCATAACCCTAACCCTAACCCTAACCCTAATGCCAGCCTTAAGGCAGTCTCATGAAACATTGTCTCTTTTCACTAAAATATTCACCAAAAATACAAATTTCACCGGAATCCGATGGGGACTGCTGTGTCTCGTTCAGCCAGTATAGGAGCGCATTTGGGAGCGATTTCGAGTCAATCGGTCCAAAGACCTGGAAGCTATTGAAAAAATGGGCCACTTTTTTCTTTAAAATATTCACCAAAAATATAAATTTCACCGGAATCCGATGGGGACTGCTGTGTCTCGTTCAGCCAGTATAGGAGCACATTTGGGAGCGATTTCGGGTCAATCGGTCCAAAGACCTGGAAGCTATTGAAAAAATGGGCCACTTTTTTCTTTAAAATATTCACCAAAAATACAAATTTCACCGGAATCCGATGGGGACTGCTGTGTCTCATTCAGCGAGTAGAGGACCACATTCGTGACGAATTTCGAGTCAATCGGTCAAAAGACGACCGTAACCCTAACCCTAGCTCCATAACCCTAACCCTAACCCTAACCCTAATGCCAGCCTTAAGGCAGTCTCATGAAACATTGTCTCTTTTCACTAAAATATTCACCAAAAATACAAATTTCACCGGAATCCGATGGGGTCTGCTGTGTCTCGTTCAGCCAGTATAGGAGCACATTTGGGAGCGATTTCGAGTCAATCGGTCCAAAGACCTGGAAGCTATTGAAAAAATGGGCCACTTTTTTCACTAAAATATTCACCAAAAATACAAATTTCACCGGAATCCGATGGGGACTGCTGTGTCTCGTTCAGCCAGTATAGGAGCACATTTGGGAGCGATTTCGAGTCAATCGGTCCAAAGACCTGGAATCTATTGAAAAAATGGGCCACTTTTTTCTTTAAAATATTCACCAAAAATACAAATTTCACCGGAATCCGATGGGGACTGCTGTGTCTCATTCAGCGAGTAGAGGACCACATTCGTGACGAATTTCGAGTCAATCGGTCAAAAGACGACCGTAACCCTAACCCTAGCTCCATAACCCTAACCCTAACCCTAACCCTAATGCCAGCCTTAAGGCAGTCTCATGAAACATTGTCTCTTTTCACTAAAATATTCACCAAAAATACAAATTTCACCGGAATCCGATGGGGACTGCTGTGTCTCGTTCAGCCAGTATAGGAGCACATTTGGGAGCGATTTCGAGTCAATCGGTCCAAAGACCTGGAAGCTATTGAAAAAATGGGCCACTTTTTTCTTTAAAATATTCACCAAAAATACAAATTTCACCGGAATCCGATGGGGTCTGCTGTGTCTCGTTCAGCCAGTATAGGAGCACATTTGGGAGCGATTTCGGGTCAATCGGTCCAAAGACCTGGAAGCTATTGAAAAAATGGGCCACTTTTTTCTTTAAAATATTCACCAAAAATACAAATTTCACCGGAATCCGATGGGGACTGCTGTGTCTCATTCAGCGAGTAGAGGACCACATTCGTGACGAATTTCGAGTCAATCGGTCAAAAGACGACCGTAACCCTAACCCTAGCTCCATAACCCTAACCCTAACCCTAACCCTAATGCCAGCCTTAAGGCAGTCTCATGAAACATTGTCTCTTTTCACTAAAATATTCACCAAAAATACAAATTTCACCGGAATCCGATGGGGACTGCTGTGTCTCGTTCAGCCAGTATAGGAGCACATTTGGGAGCGATTTCGAGTCAATCGGTCCAAAGACCTGGAAGCTATTGAAAAAATGGGCCACTTTTTTCACTAAAATATTCACCAAAAATACAAATTTCACCGGAATCCGATGGGGACTGCTGTGTCTCGTTCAGCCAGTATAGGAGCACATTTGGGAGCGATTTCGAGTCAATCGGTCCAAAGACCTGGAAGCTATTGAAAAAATGGGCCACTTTTTTCTTCAAAATATTCACCAAAAATACAAATTTCACCGGAATCGGATGGGGACTGCTGTGTCTCATTCAGCGAGTAGAGGACCACATTCGTGACGAATTTCGAGTCAATCGGTCAAAAGACGACCGTAACCCTAACCCTAGCTCCATAACCCTAACCCTAACCCTAACCCTAATGCCAGCCTTAAGGCAGTCTCATGAAACATTGTCTCTTTTCACTAAAATATTCACCAAAAATACAAATTTCACCGGAATCCGATGGGGACTGCTGTGTCTCGTTCAGCCAGTATAGGAGCACATTTGGGAGCGATTTCGAGTCAATCGGTCCAAAGACCTGGAAGCTATTGAAAAAATGGGCCACTTTTTTCTTTAAAATATTCACCAAAAATACAAATTTCACCGGAATCCGATGGGGTCTGCTGTGTCTCGTTCAGCCAGTATAGGAGCACATTTGGGAGCGATTTCGAGTCAATCGGTCCAAAGACCTGGAAGCTATTGAAAAAATGGGCCACTTTTTTCTTTAAAATATTCACCAAAAATACAAATTTCACCGGAATCCGATGGGGACTGCTGTGTCTCATTCAGCGAGTAGAGGACCACATTCGTGACGAATTTCGAGTCAATCGGTCAAAAGACGACCGTAACCCTAACCCTAGCTCCATAACCCTAACCCTAACCCTAACCCTAATGCCAGCCTTAAGGCAGTCTCATGAAACATTGTCTCTTTTCACTAAAATATTCACCAAAAATACAAATTTCACCGGAATCCGATGGGGACTGCTGTGTCTCGTTCAGCCAGTATAGGAGCACATTTGGGAGCGATTTCGAGTCAATCGGTCCAAAGACCTGGAAGCTATTGAAAAAATGGGCCACTTTTTTCACTAAAATATTCACCAAAAATACAAATTTCACCGGAATCCGATGGGGACTGCTGTGTCTCGTTCAGCCAGTATAGGAGCACATTTGGGAGCGATTTCGAGTCAATCGGTCCAAAGACCTGGAAGCTATTGAAAAAATGGGCCACTTTTTTCTTCAAAATATTCACCAAAAATACAAATTTCACCGGAATCCGATGGGGACTGCTGTGTCTCATTCAGCGAGTAGAGGACCACATTCGTGACGAATTTCGAGTCAATCGGTCAAAAGACGACCGTAACCCTAACCCTAGCTCCATAACCCTAACCCTAACCCTAACCCTAATGCCAGCCTTAAGGCAGTCTCATGAAACATTGTCTCTTTTCACTAAAATATTCACCAAAAATACAAATTTCACCGGAATCCGATGGGGACTGCTGTGTCTCGTTCAGCCAGTATAGGAGCACATTTGGGAGCGATTTCGAGTCAATCGGTCCAAAGACCTGGAAGCTATTGAAAAAATGGGCCACTTTTTTCACTAAAATATTCACCAAAAATACAAATTTCACCGGAATCCGATGGGGACTGCTGTGTCTCGTTCAGCCAGTATAGGAGCACATTTGGGAGCGATTTCGAGTCAATCGGTCCAAAGACCTGGAAGCTATTGAAAAAATGGGCCACTTTTTTCTTTAAAATATTCACCAAAAATACAAATTTCACCGGAATCCGATGGGGACTGCTGTGTCTCATTCAGCGAGTAGAGGACCACATTCGTGACGAATTTCGAGTCAATCGGTCAAAAGACGACCGTAACCCTAACCCTAGCTCCATAACCCTAACCCTAACCCTAACCCTAATGCCAGCCTTAAGGCAGTCTCATGAAACATTGTCTCTTTTCACTAAAATATTCACCAAAAATACAAATTTCACCGGAATCCGATGGGGACTGCTGTGTCTCGTTCAGCCAGTATAGGAGCACATTTGGGAGCGATTTCGAGTCAATCGGTCCAAAGACCTGGAAGCTATTGAAAAAATGGGCCACTTTTTTCTTCAAAATATTCACCAAAAATACAAATTTCACCGGAATCCGATGGGGACTGCTGTGTCTCATTCAGCGAGTAGAGGACCACATTCGTGACGAATTTCGAGTCAATCGGTCAAAAGACGACCGTAACCCTAACCCTAGCTCCATAACCCTAACCCTAACCCTAACCCTAATGCCAGCCTTAAGGCAGTCTCATGAAACATTGTCTCTTTTCACTAAAATATTCACCAAAAATACAAATTTCACCGGAATCCGATGGGGACTGCTGTGTCTCGTTCAGCCAGTATAGGAGCACATTTGGGAGCGATTTCGAGTCAATCGGTCCAAAGACCTGGAAGCTATTGAAAAAATGGGCCACTTTTTTCTTTAAAATATTCACCAAAAATACAAATTTCACCGGAATCCGATGGGGACTGCTGTGTCTCGTTCAGCCAGTATAGGAGCACATTTGGGAGCGATTTCGAGTCAATCGGTCCAAAGACCTGGAAGCTATTGAAAAAATGGGCCACTTTTTTCTTTAAAATATTCACCAAAAATACAAATTTCACCGGAATCCGATGGGGACTGCTGTGTCTCATTCAGCGAGTAGAGGACCACATTCGTGACGAATTTCGAGTCAATCGGTCAAAAGACGACCGTAACCCTAACCCTAGCTCCATAACCCTAACCCTAACCCTAACCCTAATGCCAGCCTTAAGGCAGTCTCATGAAACATTGTCTCTTTTCACTAAAATATTCACCAAAAATACAAATTTCACCGGAATCCGATGGGGTCTGCTGTGTCTCGTTCAGCCAGTATAGGAGCACATTTGGGAGCGATTTCGAGTCAATCGGTCCAAAGACCTGGAAGCTATTGAAAAAATGGGCCACTTTTTTCACTAAAATATTCACCAAAAATACAAATTTCACCGGAATCCGATGGGGACTGCTGTGTCTCATTCAGCGAGTAGAGGACCACATTCGTGACGAATTTCGAGTCAATCGGTCAAAAGACGACCGTAACCCTAACCCTAGCTCCATAACCCTAACCCTAACCCTAACCCTAATGCCAGCCTTAAGGCAGTCTCATGAAACATTGTCTCTTTTCACTAAAATATTCACCAAAAATACAAATTTCACCGGAATCCGATGGGGACTGCTGTGTCTCGTTCAGCCAGTATAGGAGCACATTTGGGAGCGATTTCGAGTCAATCGGTCCAAAGACCTGGAAGCTATTGAAAAAATGGGCCACTTTTTTCACTAAAATATTCACCAAAAATACAAATTTCACCGGAATCCGATGGGGACTGCTGTGTCTCGTTCAGCCAGTATAGGAGCACATTTGGGAGCGATTTCGAGTCAATCGGTCCAAAGACCTGGAAGCTATTGAAAAAATGGGCCACTTTTTTCTTCAAAATATTCACCAAAAATACAAATTTCACCGGAATCCGATGGGGACTGCTGTGTCTCATTCAGCGAGTAGAGGACCACATTCGTGACGAATTTCGAGTCAATCGGTCAAAAGACGACCGTAACCCTAACCCTAGCTCCATAACCCTAACCCTAACCCTAACCCTAATGCCAGCCTTAAGGCAGTCTCATGAAACATTGTCTCTTTTCACTAAAATATTCACCAAAAATACAAATTTCACCGGAATCCGATGGGGACTGCTGTGTCTCGTTCAGCCAGTATAGGAGCACATTTGGGAGCGATTTCGAGTCAATCGGTCCAAAGACCTGGAAGCTATTGAAAAAATGGGCCACTTTTTTCTTTAAAATATTCACCAAAAATACAAATTTCACCGGAATCCGATGGGGACTGCTGTGTCTCGTTCAGCCAGTATAGGAGCACATTTGGGAGCGATTTCGAGTCAATCGGTCCAAAGACCTGGAAGCTATTGAAAAAATGGGCCACTTTTTTCTTTAAAATATTCACCAAAAATACAAATTTCACTGGAATCCGATGGGGACTGCTGTGTCTCATTCAGCGAGTAGAGGACCACATTCGTGACGAATTTCGAGTCAATCGGTCAAAAGACGACCGTAACCCTAACCCTAGCTCCATAACCCTAACCCTAACCCTAACCCTAATGCCAGCCTTAAGGCAGTCTCATGAAACATTGTCTCTTTTCACTAAAATATTCACCAAAAATACAAATTTCACCGGAATCCGATGGGGACTACTGTGTCTCGTTCAGCCAGTATAGGAGCACATTTGGGAGCGATTTCGAGTCAATCGGTCCAAAGACCTGGAAGCTATTGAAAAAATGGGCCACTTTTTTCTTTAAAATATTCACCAAAAATACAAATTTCACCGGAATCCGATGGGGACTGCTGTGTCTCATTCAGCGAGTAGAGGACCACATTCGTGACGAATTTCGAGTCAATCGGTCAAAAGACGACCGTAACCCTAACCCTAGCTCCATAACCCTAACCCTAACCCTAACCCTAATGCCAGCCTTAAGGCAGTCTCATGAAACATTGTCTCTTTTCACTAAAATATTCACCAAAAATACAAATTTCACCGGAATCCGTTGGGGACTGCTGTGTCTCGTTCAGCCAGTATAGGAGCACATTTGGGAGCGATTTCGAGTCAATCGGTCCAAAGACCTGGAAGCTATTGAAAAAATGGGCCACTTTTTTCTTTAAAATATTCACCAAAAATACAAATTTCACCGGAATCCGATGGGGACTGCTGTGTCTCATTCAGCGAGTATAGGAGCACATTTGGGAGCGATTTCGAGTCAATCGGTCCAAAGACCTGGAAGCTATTGAAAAAATGGGCCACTTTTTTCTTTAAAATATTCACCAAAAATACAAATTTCACCGGAATCCGATGGGGTCTGCTGTGTCTCGTTCAGCCAGTATAGGAGCACATTTGGGAGCGATTTCGGGTCAATCGGTCCAAAGACCTGGAAGCTATTGAAAAAATGGGCCACTTTTTTCTTTAAAATATTCACCAAAAATACAAATTTCACCGGAATCCGATGGGGACTGCTGTGTCTCATTCAGCGAGTAGAGGACCACATTCGTGACGAATTTCGAGTCAATCGGTCAAAAGACGACCGTAACCCTAACCCTAGCTCCATAACCCTAACCCTAACCCTAACCCTAATGCCAGCCTTAAGGCAGTCTCATGAAACATTGTCTCTTTTCACTAAAATATTCACCAAAAATACAAATTTCACCGGAATCCGATGGGGACTGCTGTGTCTCGTTCAGCCAGTATAGGAGCACATTTGGGAGCGATTTCGAGTCAATCGGTCCAAAGACCTGGAAGCTATTGAAAAAATGGGCCACTTTTTTCTTCAAAATATTCACCAAAAATACAAATTTCACCGGAATCCGATGGGGACTGCTGTGTCTCATTCAGCGAGTAGAGGACCACATTCGTGACGAATTTCGAGTCAATCGGTCAAAAGACGACCGTAACCCTAACCCTAGCTCCATAACCCTAACCCTAACCCTAACCCTAATGCCAGCCTTAAGGCAGTCTCATGAAACATTGTCTCTTTTCACTAAAATATTCACCAAAAATACAAATTTCACCGGAATCCGATGGGGACTGCTGTGTCTCGTTCAGCCAGTATAGGAGCACATTTGGGAGCGATTTCGAGTCAATCGGTCCAAAGACCTGGAAGCTATTGAAAAAATGGGCCACTTTTTTCTTTAAAATATTCACCAAAAATACAAATTTCACCGGAATCCGATGGGGACTGCTGTGTCTCGTTCAGCCAGTATAGGAGCACATTTGGGAGCGATTTCGAGTCAATCGGTCCAAAGACCTGGAAGCTATTGAAAAAATGGGCCACTTTTTTCTTTAAAATATTCACCAAAAATACAAATTTCACCGGAATCCGATGGGGACTGCTGTGTCTCATTCAGCGAGTAGAGGACCACATTCGTGACGAATTTCGAGTCAATCGGTCAAAAGACGACCGTAACCCTAACCCTAGCTCCATAACCCTAACCCTAACCCTAACCCTAATGCCAGCCTTAAGGCAGTCTCATGAAACATTGTCTCTTTTCACTAAAATATTCACCAAAAATACAAATTTCACCGGAATCCGATGGGGTCTGCTGTGTCTCGTTCAGCCAGTATAGGAGCACATTTGGGAGCGATTTCGAGTCAATCGGTCCAAAGACCTGGAAGCTATTGAAAAAATGGGCCACTTTTTTCACTAAAATATTCACCAAAAATACAAATTTCACCGGAATCCGATGGGGACTGCTGTGTCTCATTCAGCGAGTAGAGGACCACATTCGTGACGAATTTCGAGTCAATCGGTCAAAAGACGACCGTAACCCTAACCCTAGCTCCATAACCCTAACCCTAACCCTAACCCTAATGCCAGCCTTAAGGCAGTCTCATGAAACATTGTCTCTTTTCACTAAAATATTCACCAAAAATACAAATTTCACCGGAATCCGATGGGGACTGCTGTGTCTCGTTCAGCCAGTATAGGAGCACATTTGGGAGCGATTTCGAGTCAATCGGTCCAAAGACCTGGAAGCTATTGAAAAAATGGGCCACTTTTTTCACTAAAATATTCACCAAAAATACAAATTTCACCGGAATCCGATGGGGACTGCTGTGTCTCGTTCAGCCAGTATAGGAGCACATTTGGGAGCGATTTCGAGTCAATCGGTCCAAAGACCTGGAAGCTATTGAAAAAATGGGCCACTTTTTTCTTCAAAATATTCACCAAAAATACAAATTTCACCGGAATCCGATGGGGACTGCTGTGTCTCATTCAGCGAGTAGAGGACCACATTCGTGACGAATTTCGAGTCAATCGGTCAAAAGACGACCGTAACCCTAACCCTAGCTCCATAACCCTAACCCTAACCCTAACCCTAATGCCAGCCTTAAGGCAGTCTCATGAAACATTGTCTCTTTTCACTAAAATATTCACCAAAAATACAAATTTCACCGGAATCCGATGGGGACTGCTGTGTCTCGTTCAGCCAGTATAGGAGCACATTTGGGAGCGATTTCGAGTCAATCGGTCCAAAGACCTGGAAGCTATTGAAAAAATGGGCCACTTTTTTCTTTAAAATATTCACCAAAAATACAAATTTCACCGGAATCCGATGGGGACTGCTGTGTCTCGTTCAGCCAGTATAGGAGCACATTTGGGAGCGATTTCGAGTCAATCGGTCCAAAGACCTGGAAGCTATTGAAAAAATGGGCCACTTTTTTCTTTAAAATATTCACCAAAAATACAAATTTCACTGGAATCCGATGGGGACTGCTGTGTCTCATTCAGCGAGTAGAGGACCACATTCGTGACGAATTTCGAGTCAATCGGTCAAAAGACGACCGTAACCCTAACCCTAGCTCCATAACCCTAACCCTAACCCTAACCCTAATGCCAGCCTTAAGGCAGTCTCATGAAACATTGTCTCTTTTCACTAAAATATTCACCAAAAATACAAATTTCACCGGAATCCGATGGGGACTACTGTGTCTCGTTCAGCCAGTATAGGAGCACATTTGGGAGCGATTTCGAGTCAATCGGTCCAAAGACCTGGAAGCTATTGAAAAAATGGGCCACTTTTTTCTTTAAAATATTCACCAAAAATACAAATTTCACCGGAATCCGATGGGGACTGCTGTGTCTCATTCAGCGAGTAGAGGACCACATTCGTGACGAATTTCGAGTCAATCGGTCAAAAGACGACCGTAACCCTAACCCTAGCTCCATAACCCTAACCCTAACCCTAACCCTAATGCCAGCCTTAAGGCAGTCTCATGAAACATTGTCTCTTTTCACTAAAATATTCACCAAAAATACAAATTTCACCGGAATCCGTTGGGGACTGCTGTGTCTCGTTCAGCCAGTATAGGAGCACATTTGGGAGCGATTTCGAGTCAATCGGTCCAAAGACCTGGAAGCTATTGAAAAAATGGGCCACTTTTTTCTTTAAAATATTCACCAAAAATACAAATTTCACCGGAATCCGATGGGGACTGCTGTGTCTCGTTCAGCCAGTATAGGAGCACATTTGGGAGCGATTTCGAGTCAATCGGTCCAAAGACCTGGAAGCTATTGAAAAAATGGGCCACTTTTTTCTTTAAAATATTCACCAAAAATACAAATTTCACCGGAATCCGATGGGGACTGCTGTGTCTCATTCAGCGAGTAGAGGACCACATTCGTGACGAATTTCGAGTCAATCGGTCAAAAGACGACCGTAACCCTAACCCTAGCTCCATAACCCTAACCCTAACCCTAACCCTAATGCCAGCCTTAAGGCAGTCTCATGAAACATTGTCTCTTTTCACTAAAATATTCACCAAAAATACAAATTTCACCGGAATCCGATGGGGACTGCTGTGTCTCGTTCAGCCAGTATAGGAGCACATTTGGGAGCGATTTCGAGTCAATCGGTCCAAAGACCTGGAAGCTATTGAAAAAATGGGCCACTTTTTTCACTAAAATATTCACCAAAAATACAAATTTCACCGGAATCCGATGGGGACTGCTGTGTCTCGTTCAGCCAGTATAGGAGCACATTTGGGAGCGATTTCGAGTCAATCGGTCCAAAGACCTGGAAGCTATTGAAAAAATGGGCCACTTTTTTCTTCAAAATATTCACCAAAAATACAAATTTCACCGGAATCCGATGGGGACTGCTGTGTCTCATTCAGCGAGTAGAGGACCACATTCGTGACGAATTTCGAGTCAATCGGTCAAAAGACGACCGTAACCCTAACCCTAGCTCCATAACCCTAACCCTAACCCTAACCCTAATGCCAGCCTTAAGGCAGTCTCATGAAACATTGTCTCTTTTCACTAAAATATTCACCAAAAATACAAATTTCACCGGAATCCGATGGGGACTGCTGTGTCTCGTTCAGCCAGTATAGGAGCACATTTGGGAGCGATTTCGAGTCAATCGGTCCAAAGACCTGGAAGCTATTGAAAAAATGGGCCACTTTTTTCTTTAAAATATTCACCAAAAATACAAATTTCACCGGAATCCGATGGGGACTGCTGTGTCTCGTTCAGCCAGTATAGGAGCACATTTGGGAGCGATTTCGAGTCAATCGGTCCAAAGACCTGGAAGCTATTGAAAAAATGGGCCACTTTTTTCTTTAAAATATTCACCAAAAATACAAATTTCACTGGAATCCGATGGGGTCTGCTGTGTCTCGTTCAGCCAGTATAGGAGCACATTTGGGAGCGATTTCGGGTCAATCGGTCCAAAGACCTGGAAGCTATTGAAAAAATGGGCCACTTTTTTCTTTAAAATATTCACCAAAAATACAAATTTCACCGGAATCCGATGGGGACTGCTGTGTCTCATTCAGCGAGTAGAGGACCACATTCGTGACGAATTTCGAGTCAATCGGTCAAAAGACGACCGTAACCCTAACCCTAGCTCCATAACCCTAACCCTAACCCTAACCCTAATGCCAGCCTTAAGGCAGTCTCATGAAACATTGTCTCTTTTCACTAAAATATTCACCAAAAATACAAATTTCACCGGAATCCGATGGGGACTGCTGTGTCTCGTTCAGCCAGTATAGGAGCACATTTGGGAGCGATTTCGAGTCAATCGGTCCAAAGACCTGGAAGCTATTGAAAAAATGGGCCACTTTTTTCACTAAAATATTCACCAAAAATACAAATTTCACCGGAATCCGATGGGGACTGCTGTGTCTCGTTCAGCCAGTATAGGAGCACATTTGGGAGCGATTTCGAGTCAATCGGTCCAAAGACCTGGAAGCTATTGAAAAAATGGGCCACTTTTTTCTTCAAAATATTCACCAAAAATACAAATTTCACCGGAATCCGATGGGGACTGCTGTGTCTCATTCAGCGAGTAGAGGACCACATTCGTGACGAATTTCGAGTCAATCGGTCAAAAGACGACCGTAACCCTAACCCTAGCTCCATAACCCTAACCCTAACCCTAACCCTAATGCCAGCCTTAAGGCAGTCTCATGAAACATTGTCTCTTTTCACTAAAATATTCACCAAAAATACAAATTTCACCGGAATCCGATGGGGACTGCTGTGTCTCGTTCAGCCAGTATAGGAGCACATTTGGGAGCGATTTCGAGTCAATCGGTCCAAAGACCTGGAAGCTATTGAAAAAATGGGCCACTTTTTTCTTTAAAATATTCACCAAAAATACAAATTTCACCGGAATCCGATGGGGACTGCTGTGTCTCGTTCAGCCAGTATAGGAGCACATTTGGGAGCGATTTCGAGTCAATCGGTCCAAAGACCTGGAAGCTATTGAAAAAATGGGCCACTTTTTTCTTTAAAATATTCACCAAAAATACAAATTTCACTGGAATCCGATGGGGACTGCTGTGTCTCATTCAGCGAGTAGAGGACCACATTCGTGACGAATTTCGAGTCAATCGGTCAAAAGACGACCGTAACCCTAACCCTAGCTCCATAACCCTAACCCTAACCCTAACCCTAATGCCAGCCTTAAGGCAGTGTCATGAAACATTGTCTCTTTTCACTAAAATATTCACCAAAAATACAAATTTCACCGGAATCCGATGGGGACTGCTGTGTCTCGTTCAGCCAGTATAGGAGCACATTTGGGAGCGATTTCGAGTCAATCGGTCCAAAGACCTGGAAGCTATTGAAAAAATGGGCCACTTTTTTCTTTAAAATATTCACCAAAAATACAAATTTCACCGGAATCCGATGGGGACTGCTGTGTCTCATTCAGCGAGTAGAGGACCACATTCGTGACGAATTTCGAGTCAATCGGTCAAAAGACGACCGTAACCCTAACCCTAGCTCCATAACCCTAACCCTAACCCTAACCCTAATGCCAGCCTTAAGGCAGTCTCATGAAACATTGTCTCTTTTCACTAAAATATTCACCAAAAATACAAATTTCACCGGAATCCGTTGGGGACTGCTGTGTCTCGTTCAGCCAGTATAGGAGCACATTTGGGAGCGATTTCGAGTCAATCGGTCCAAAGACCTGGAAGCTATTGAAAAAATGGGCCACTTTTTTCTTTAAAATATTCACCAAAAATACAAATTTCACCGGAATCCGATGGGGACTGCTGTGTCTCGTTCAGCCAGTATAGGAGCACATTTGGGAGCGATTTCGAGTCAATCGGTCCAAAGACCTGGAAGCTATTGAAAAAATGGGCCACTTTTTTCTTTAAAATATTCACCAAAAATACAAATTTCACCGGAATCCGATGGGGTCTGCTGTGTCTCGTTCAGCCAGTATAGGAGCACATTTGGGAGCGATTTCGGGTCAATCGGTCCAAAGACCTGGAAGCTATTGAAAAAATGGGCCACTTTTTTCTTTAAAATATTCACCAAAAATACAAATTTCACCGGAATCCGATGGGGACTGCTGTGTCTCATTCAGCGAGTAGAGGACCACATTCGTGACGAATTTCGAGTCAATCGGTCAAAAGACGACCGTAACCCTAACCCTAGCTCCATAACCCTAACCCTAACCCTAACCCTAATGCCAGCCTTAAGGCAGTCTCATGAAACATTGTCTCTTTTCACTAAAATATTCACCAAAAATACAAATTTCACCGGAATCCGATGGGGACTGCTGTGTCTCGTTCAGCCAGTATAGGAGCACATTTGGGAGCGATTTCGAGTCAATCGGTCCAAAGACCTGGAAGCTATTGAAAAAATGGGCCACTTTTTTCACTAAAATATTCACCAAAAATACAAATTTCACCGGAATCCGATGGGGACTGCTGTGTCTCGTTCAGCCAGTATAGGAGCACATTTGGGAGCGATTTCGAGTCAATCGGTCCAAAGACCTGGAAGCTATTGAAAAAATGGGCCACTTTTTTCTTCAAAATATTCACCAAAAATACAAATTTCACCGGAATCCGATGGGGACTGCTGTGTCTCATTCAGCGAGTAGAGGACCACATTCGTGACGAATTTCGAGTCAATCGGTCAAAAGACGACCGTAACCCTAACCCTAGCTCCATAACCCTAACCCTAACCCTAACCCTAATGCCAGCCTTAAGGCAGTCTCATGAAACATTGTCTCTTTTCACTAAAATATTCACCAAAAATACAAATTTCACCGGAATCCGATGGGGACTGCTGTGTCTCGTTCAGCCAGTATAGGAGCACATTTGGGAGCGATTTCGAGTCAATCGGTCCAAAGACCTGGAAGCTATTGAAAAAATGGGCCACTTTTTTCTTTAAAATATTCACCAAAAATACAAATTTCACCGGAATCCGATGGGGACTGCTGTGTCTCGTTCAGCCAGTATAGGAGCACATTTGGGAGCGATTTCGAGTCAATCGGTCCAAAGACCTGGAAGCTATTGAAAAAATGGGCCACTTTTTTCTTTAAAATATTCACCAAAAATACAAATTTCACTGGAATCCGATGGGGACTGCTGTGTCTCATTCAGCGAGTAGAGGACCACATTCGTGACGAATTTCGAGTCAATCGGTCAAAAGACGACCGTAACCCTAACCCTAGCTCCATAACCCTAACCCTAACCCTAACCCTAATGCCAGCCTTAAGGCAGTGTCATGAAACATTGTCTCTTTTCACTAAAATATTCACCAAAAATACAAATTTCACCGGAATCCGATGGGGACTGCTGTGTCTCGTTCAGCCAGTATAGGAGCACATTTGGGAGCGATTTCGAGTCAATCGGTCCAAAGACCTGGAAGCTATTGAAAAAATGGGCCACTTTTTTCTTTAAAATATTCACCAAAAATACAAATTTCACCGGAATCCGATGGGGTCTGCTGTGTCTCGTTCAGCCAGTATAGGAGCACATTTGGGAGCGATTTCGGGTCAATCGGTCCAAAGACCTGGAAGCTATTGAAAAAATGGGCCACTTTTTTCTTTAAAATATTCACCAAAAATACAAATTTCACCGGAATCCGATGGGGACTGCTGTGTCTCATTCAGCGAGTAGAGGACCACATTCGTGACGAATTTCGAGTCAATCGGTCAAAAGACGACCGTAACCCTAACCCTAGCTCCATAACCCTAACCCTAACCCTAACCCTAATGCCAGCCTTAAGGCAGTCTCATGAAACATTGTCTCTTTTCACTAAAATATTCACCAAAAATACAAATTTCACCGGAATCCGATGGGGACTGCTGTGTCTCGTTCAGCCAGTATAGGAGCACATTTGGGAGCGATTTCGAGTCAATCGGTCCAAAGACCTGGAAGCTATTGAAAAAATGGGCCACTTTTTTCACTAAAATATTCACCAAAAATACAAATTTCACCGGAATCCGATGGGGACTGCTGTGTCTCGTTCAGCCAGTATAGGAGCACATTTGGGAGCGATTTCGAGTCAATCGGTCCAAAGACCTGGAAGCTATTGAAAAAATGGGCCACTTTTTTCTTCAAAATATTCACCAAAAATACAAATTTCACCGGAATCCGATGGGGACTGCTGTGTCTCATTCAGCGAGTAGAGGACCACATTCGTGACGAATTTCGAGTCAATCGGTCAAAAGACGACCGTAACCCTAACCCTAGCTCCATAACCCTAACCCTAACCCTAACCCTAATGCCAGCCTTAAGGCAGTCTCATGAAACATTGTCTCTTTTCACTAAAATATTCACCAAAAATACAAATTTCACCGGAATCCGATGGGGACTGCTGTGTCTCGTTCAGCCAGTATAGGAGCACATTTGGGAGCGATTTCGAGTCAATCGGTCCAAAGACCTGGAAGCTATTGAAAAAATGGGCCACTTTTTTCTTTAAAATATTCACCAAAAATACAAATTTCACCGGAATCCGATGGGGACTGCTGTGTCTCGTTCAGCCAGTATAGGAGCACATTTGGGAGCGATTTCGAGTCAATCGGTCCAAAGACCTGGAAGCTATTGAAAAAATGGGCCACTTTTTTCTTTAAAATATTCACCAAAAATACAAATTTCACTGGAATCCGATGGGGACTGCTGTGTCTCATTCAGCGAGTAGAGGACCACATTCGTGACGAATTTCGAGTCAATCGGTCAAAAGACGACCGTAACCCTAACCCTAGCTCCATAACCCTAACCCTAACCCTAACCCTAATGCCAGCCTTAAGGCAGTGTCATGAAACATTGTCTCTTTTCACTAAAATATTCACCAAAAATACAAATTTCACCGGAATCCGATGGGGACTGCTGTGTCTCGTTCAGCCAGTATAGGAGCACATTTGGGAGCGATTTCGAGTCAATCGGTCCAAAGACCTGGAAGCTATTGAAAAAATGGGCCACTTTTTTCTTTAAAATATTCACCAAAAATACAAATTTCACCGGAATCCGATGGGGTCTGCTGTGTCTCGTTCAGCCAGTATAGGAGCACATTTGGGAGCGATTTCGGGTCAATCGGTCCAAAGACCTGGAAGCTATTGAAAAAATGGGCCACTTTTTTCTTTAAAATATTCACCAAAAATACAAATTTCACCGGAATCCGATGGGGACTGCTGTGTCTCATTCAGCGAGTAGAGGACCACATTCGTGACGAATTTCGAGTCAATCGGTCAAAAGACGACCGTAACCCTAACCCTAGCTCCATAACCCTAACCCTAACCCTAACCCTAATGCCAGCCTTAAGGCAGTCTCATGAAACATTGTCTCTTTTCACTAAAATATTCACCAAAAATACAAATTTCACCGGAATCCGATGGGGACTGCTGTGTCTCGTTCAGCCAGTATAGGAGCACATTTGGGAGCGATTTCGAGTCAATCGGTCCAAAGACCTGGAAGCTATTGAAAAAATGGGCCACTTTTTTCACTAAAATATTCACCAAAAATACAAATTTCACCGGAATCCGATGGGGACTGCTGTGTCTCGTTCAGCCAGTATAGGAGCACATTTGGGAGCGATTTCGAGTCAATCGGTCCAAAGACCTGGAAGCTATTGAAAAAATGGGCCACTTTTTTCTTCAAAATATTCACCAAAAATACAAATTTCACCGGAATCCGATGGGGACTGCTGTGTCTCATTCAGCGAGTAGAGGACCACATTCGTGACGAATTTCGAGTCAATCGGTCAAAAGACGACCGTAACCCTAACCCTAGCTCCATAACCCTAACCCTAACCCTAACCCTAATGCCAGCCTTAAGGCAGTCTCATGAAACATTGTCTCTTTTCACTAAAATATTCACCAAAAATACAAATTTCACCGGAATCCGATGGGGACTGCTGTGTCTCGTTCAGCCAGTATAGGAGCACATTTGGGAGCGATTTCGAGTCAATCGGTCCAAAGACCTGGAAGCTATTGAAAAAATGGGCCACTTTTTTCTTTAAAATATTCACCAAAAATACAAATTTCACCGGAATCCGATGGGGACTGCTGTGTCTCGTTCAGCCAGTATAGGAGCACATTTGGGAGCGATTTCGAGTCAATCGGTCCAAAGACCTGGAAGCTATTGAAAAAATGGGCCACTTTTTTCTTTAAAATATTCACCAAAAATACAAATTTCACTGGAATCCGATGGGGACTGCTGTGTCTCATTCAGCGAGTAGAGGACCACATTCGTGACGAATTTCGAGTCAATCGGTCAAAAGACGACCGTAACCCTAACCCTAGCTCCATAACCCTAACCCTAACCCTAACCCTAATGCCAGCCTTAAGGCAGTGTCATGAAACATTGTCTCTTTTCACTAAAATATTCACCAAAAATACAAATTTCACCGGAATCCGATGGGGACTGCTGTGTCTCGTTCAGCCAGTATAGGAGCACATTTGGGAGCGATTTCGAGTCAATCGGTCCAAAGACCTGGAAGCTATTGAAAAAATGGGCCACTTTTTTCTTTAAAATATTCACCAAAAATACAAATTTCACCGGAATCCGATGGGGACTGCTGTGTCTCATTCAGCGAGTAGAGGACCACATTCGTGACGAATTTCGAGTCAATCGGTCAAAAGACGACCGTAACCCTAACCCTAGCTCCATAACCCTAACCCTAACCCTAACCCTAATGCCAGCCTTAAGGCAGTCTCATGAAACATTGTCTCTTTTCACTAAAATATTCACCAAAAATACAAATTTCACCGGAATCCGTTGGGGACTGCTGTGTCTCGTTCAGCCAGTATAGGAGCACATTTGGGAGCGATTTCGAGTCAATCGGTCCAAAGACCTGGAAGCTATTGAAAAAATGGGCCACTTTTTTCTTTAAAATATTCACCAAAAATACAAATTTCACCGGAATCCGATGGGGACTGCTGTGTCTCGTTCAGCCAGTATAGGAGCACATTTGGGAGCGATTTCGAGTCAATCGGTCCAAAGACCTGGAAGCTATTGAAAAAATGGGCCACTTTTTTCTTTAAAATATTCACCAAAAATACAAATTTCACCGGAATCCGATGGGGTCTGCTGTGTCTCGTTCAGCCAGTATAGGAGCACATTTGGGAGCGATTTCGGGTCAATCGGTCCAAAGACCTGGAAGCTATTGAAAAAATGGGCCACTTTTTTCTTTAAAATATTCACCAAAAATACAAATTTCACCGGAATCCGATGGGGACTGCTGTGTCTCATTCAGCGAGTAGAGGACCACATTCGTGACGAATTTCGAGTCAATCGGTCAAAAGACGACCGTAACCCTAACCCTAGCTCCATAACCCTAACCCTAACCCTAACCCTAATGCCAGCCTTAAGGCAGTCTCATGAAACATTGTCTCTTTTCACTAAAATATTCACCAAAAATACAAATTTCACCGGAATCCGATGGGGACTGCTGTGTCTCGTTCAGCCAGTATAGGAGCACATTTGGGAGCGATTTCGAGTCAATCGGTCCAAAGACCTGGAAGCTATTGAAAAAATGGGCCACTTTTTTCTTTAAAATATTCACCAAAAATACAAATTTCACCGGAATCCGATGGGGTCTGCTGTGTCTCGTTCAGCCAGTATAGGAGCACATTTGGGAGCGATTTCGGGTCAATCGGTCCAAAGACCTGGAAGCTATTGAAAAAATGGGCCACTTTTTTCTTTAAAATATTCACCAAAAATACAAATTTCACCGGAATCCGATGGGGACTGCTGTGTCTCATTCAGCGAGTAGAGGACCACATTCGTGACGAATTTCGAGTCAATCGGTCAAAAGACGACCGTAACCCTAACCCTAGCTCCATAACCCTAACCCTAACCCTAACCCTAATGCCAGCCTTAAGGCAGTCTCATGAAACATTGTCTCTTTTCACTAAAATATTCACCAAAAATACAAATTTCACCGGAATCCGATGGGGACTGCTGTGTCTCGTTCAGCCAGTATAGGAGCACATTTGGGAGCGATTTCGAGTCAATCGGTCCAAAGACCTGGAAGCTATTGAAAAAATGGGCCACTTTTTTCACTAAAATATTCACCAAAAATACAAATTTCACCGGAATCCGATGGGGACTGCTGTGTCTCGTTCAGCCAGTATAGGAGCACATTTGGGAGCGATTTCGAGTCAATCGGTCCAAAGACCTGGAAGCTATTGAAAAAATGGGCCACTTTTTTCTTCAAAATATTCACCAAAAATACAAATTTCACCGGAATCCGATGGGGACTGCTGTGTCTCATTCAGCGAGTAGAGGACCACATTCGTGACGAATTTCGAGTCAATCGGTCAAAAGACGACCGTAACCCTAACCCTAGCTCCATAACCCTAACCCTAACCCTAACCCTAATGCCAGCCTTAAGGCAGTCTCATGAAACATTGTCTCTTTTCACTAAAATATTCACCAAAAATACAAATTTCACCGGAATCCGATGGGGACTGCTGTGTCTCGTTCAGCCAGTATAGGAGCACATTTGGGAGCGATTTCGAGTCAATCGGTCCAAAGACCTGGAAGCTATTGAAAAAATGGGCCACTTTTTTCTTTAAAATATTCACCAAAAATACAAATTTCACCGGAATCCGATGGGGACTGCTGTGTCTCGTTCAGCCAGTATAGGAGCACATTTGGGAGCGATTTCGAGTCAATCGGTCCAAAGACCTGGAAGCTATTGAAAAAATGGGCCACTTTTTTCTTTAAAATATTCACCAAAAATACAAATTTCACTGGAATCCGATGGGGACTGCTGTGTCTCATTCAGCGAGTAGAGGACCACATTCGTGACGAATTTCGAGTCAATCGGTCAAAAGACGACCGTAACCCTAACCCTAGCTCCATAACCCTAACCCTAACCCTAACCCTAATGCCAGCCTTAAGGCAGTGTCATGAAACATTGTCTCTTTTCACTAAAATATTCACCAAAAATACAAATTTCACCGGAATCCGATGGGGACTGCTGTGTCTCGTTCAGCCAGTATAGGAGCACATTTGGGAGCGATTTCGAGTCAATCGGTCCAAAGACCTGGAAGCTATTGAAAAAATGGGCCACTTTTTTCTTTAAAATATTCACCAAAAATACAAATTTCACCGGAATCCGATGGGGACTGCTGTGTCTCATTCAGCGAGTAGAGGACCACATTCGTGACGAATTTCGAGTCAATCGGTCAAAAGACGACCGTAACCCTAACCCTAGCTCCATAACCCTAACCCTAACCCTAACCCTAATGCCAGCCTTAAGGCAGTCTCATGAAACATTGTCTCTTTTCACTAAAATATTCACCAAAAATACAAATTTCACCGGAATCCGTTGGGGACTGCTGTGTCTCGTTCAGCCAGTATAGGAGCACATTTGGGAGCGATTTCGAGTCAATCGGTCCAAAGACCTGGAAGCTATTGAAAAAATGGGCCACTTTTTTCTTTAAAATATTCACCAAAAATACAAATTTCACCGGAATCCGATGGGGACTGCTGTGTCTCGTTCAGCCAGTATAGGAGCACATTTGGGAGCGATTTCGAGTCAATCGGTCCAAAGACCTGGAAGCTATTGAAAAAATGGGCCACTTTTTTCTTTAAAATATTCACCAAAAATACAAATTTCACCGGAATCCGATGGGGTCTGCTGTGTCTCGTTCAGCCAGTATAGGAGCACATTTGGGAGCGATTTCGGGTCAATCGGTCCAAAGACCTGGAAGCTATTGAAAAAATGGGCCACTTTTTTCTTTAAAATATTCACCAAAAATACAAATTTCACCGGAATCCGATGGGGACTGCTGTGTCTCATTCAGCGAGTAGAGGACCACATTCGTGACGAATTTCGAGTCAATCGGTCAAAAGACGACCGTAACCCTAACCCTAGCTCCATAACCCTAACCCTAACCCTAACCCTAATGCCAGCCTTAAGGCAGTCTCATGAAACATTGTCTCTTTTCACTAAAATATTCACCAAAAATACAAATTTCACCGGAATCCGATGGGGACTGCTGTGTCTCGTTCAGCCAGTATAGGAGCACATTTGGGAGCGATTTCGAGTCAATCGGTCCAAAGACCTGGAAGCTATTGAAAAAATGGGCCACTTTTTTCACTAAAATATTCACCAAAAATACAAATTTCACCGGAATCCGATGGGGACTGCTGTGTCTCGTTCAGCCAGTATAGGAGCACATTTGGGAGCGATTTCGAGTCAATCGGTCCAAAGACCTGGAAGCTATTGAAAAAATGGGCCACTTTTTTCTTCAAAATATTCACCAAAAATACAAAT
This sequence comes from Pagrus major, assembly GCF_040436345.1. Classification (NCBI taxonomy): domain Eukaryota; kingdom Metazoa; phylum Chordata; class Actinopteri; order Spariformes; family Sparidae; genus Pagrus; species Pagrus major. The sequence goes on along the minus strand of NC_133236.1, from coordinate 23,748,436 downwards.
TTCACCGGAATCCGATGGGGACTGCTGTGTCTCATTCAGCGAGTAGAGGACCACATTCGTGACGAATTTCGAGTCAATCGGTCAAAAGACGACCGTAACCCTAACCCTAGCTCCATAACCCTAACCCTAACCCTAACCCTAATGCCAGCCTTAAGGCAGTCTCATGAAACATTGTCTCTTTTCACTAAAATATTCACCAAAAATACAAATTTCACCGGAATCCGATGGGGACTGCTGTGTCTCGTTCAGCCAGTATAGGAGCACATTTGGGAGCGATTTCGAGTCAATCGGTCCAAAGACCTGGAAGCTATTGAAAAAATGGGCCACTTTTTTCTTTAAAATATTCACCAAAAATACAAATTTCACCGGAATCCGATGGGGACTGCTGTGTCTCGTTCAGCCAGTATAGGAGCACATTTGGGAGCGATTTCGGGTCAATCGGTCCAAAGACCTGGAAGCTATTGAAAAAATGGGCCACTTTTTTCTTTAAAATATTCACCAAAAATACAAATTTCACTGGAATCCGATGGGGACTGCTGTGTCTCATTCAGCAAGTAGAGGACCACATTCGTGACGAATTTCGAGTCAATCGGTCAAAAGACGACCGTAACCCTAACCCTAGCTCCATAACCCTAACCCTAACCCTAACCCTAATGCCAGCCTTAAGGCAGTGTCATGAAACATTGTCTCTTTTCACTAAAATATTCACCAAAAATACAAATTTCACCGGAATCCGATGGGGACTGCTGTGTCTCGTTCAGCCAGTATAGGAGCATATTTGGGAGCGATTTCGAGTCAATCGGTCCAAAGACCTGGAAGCTATTGAAAAAATGGGCCACTTTTTTCTTTAAAATATTCACCAAAAATACAAATTTCACCGGAATCCGATGGGGACTGCTGTGTCTCATTCAGCGAGTAGAGGACCACATTCGTGACGAATTTCGAGTCAATCGGTCAAAAGACGACCGTAACCCTAACCCTAGCTCCATAACCCTAACCCTAACCCTAACCCTAATGCCAGCCTTAAGGCAGTCTCATGAAACATTGTCTCTTTTCACTAAAATATTCACCAAAAATACAAATTTCACCGGAATCCGTTGGGGACTGCTGTGTCTCGTTCAGCCAGTATAGGAGCACATTTGGGAGCGATTTCGAGTCAATCGGTCCAAAGACCTGGAAGCTATTGAAAAAATGGGCCACTTTTTTCTTTAAAATATTCACCAAAAATACAAATTTCACCGGAATCCGATGGGGACTGCTGTGTCTCGTTCAGCCAGTATAGGAGCACATTTGGGAGCGATTTCGAGTCAATCGGTCCAAAGACCTGGAAGCTATTGAAAAAATGGGCCACTTTTTTCTTTAAAATATTCACCAAAAATACAAATTTCACCGGAATCCGATGGGGTCTGCTGTGTCTCGTTCAGCCAGTATAGGAGCACATTTGGGAGCGATTTCGGGTCAATCGGTCCAAAGACCTGGAAGCTATTGAAAAAATGGGCCACTTTTTTCTTTAAAATATTCACCAAAAATACAAATTTCACCGGAATCCGATGGGGACTGCTGTGTCTCATTCAGCGAGTAGAGGACCACATTCGTGACGAATTTCGAGTCAATCGGTCAAAAGACGACCGTAACCCTAACCCTAGCTCCATAACCCTAACCCTAACCCTAACCCTAATGCCAGCCTTAAGGCAGTCTCATGAAACATTGTCTCTTTTCACTAAAATATTCACCAAAAATACAAATTTCACCGGAATCCGATGGGGACTGCTGTGTCTCGTTCAGCCAGTATAGGAGCACATTTGGGAGCGATTTCGAGTCAATCGGTCCAAAGACCTGGAAGCTATTGAAAAAATGGGCCACTTTTTTCACTAAAATATTCACCAAAAATACAAATTTCACCGGAATCCGATGGGGACTGCTGTGTCTCGTTCAGCCAGTATAGGAGCACATTTGGGAGCGATTTCGAGTCAATCGGTCCAAAGACCTGGAAGCTATTGAAAAAATGGGCCACTTTTTTCTTCAAAATATTCACCAAAAATACAAATTTCACCGGAATCCGATGGGGACTGCTGTGTCTCATTCAGCGAGTAGAGGACCACATTCGTGACGAATTTCGAGTCAATCGGTCAAAAGACGACCGTAACCCTAACCCTAGCTCCATAACCCTAACCCTAACCCTAACCCTAATGCCAGCCTTAAGGCAGTCTCATGAAACATTGTCTCTTTTCACTAAAATATTCACCAAAAATACAAATTTCACCGGAATCCGATGGGGACTGCTGTGTCTCGTTCAGCCAGTATAGGAGCACATTTGGGAGCGATTTCGAGTCAATCGGTCCAAAGACCTGGAAGCTATTGAAAAAATGGGCCACTTTTTTCTTTAAAATATTCACCAAAAATACAAATTTCACCGGAATCCGATGGGGACTGCTGTGTCTCGTTCAGCCAGTATAGGAGCACATTTGGGAGCGATTTCGAGTCAATCGGTCCAAAGACCTGGAAGCTATTGAAAAAATGGGCCACTTTTTTCTTTAAAATATTCACCAAAAATACAAATTTCACTGGAATCCGATGGGGACTGCTGTGTCTCATTCAGCGAGTAGAGGACCACATTCGTGACGAATTTCGAGTCAATCGGTCAAAAGACGACCGTAACCCTAACCCTAGCTCCATAACCCTAACCCTAACCCTAACCCTAATGCCAGCCTTAAGGCAGTCTCATGAAACATTGTCTCTTTTCACTAAAATATTCACCAAAAATACAAATTTCACCGGAATCCGATGGGGACTGCTGTGTCTCGTTCAGCCAGTATAGGAGCACATTTGGGAGCGATTTCGGGTCAATCGGTCCAAAGACCTGGAAGCTATTGAAAAAATGGGCCACTTTTTTCTTTAAAATATTCACCAAAAATACAAATTTCACCGGAATCCGATGGGGACTGCTGTGTCTCATTCAGCGAGTAGAGGACCACATTTGTGACGAATTTCGAGTCAATCGGTCAAAAGACGACCGTAACCCTAACCCTAGCTCCATAACCCTAACCCTAACCCTAATGCCAGCCTTAAGGCAGTCTCATGAAACATTGTCTCTTTTCACTAAAATATTCACCAAAAATACAAATTTCACCGGAATCCGATGGGGTCTGCTGTGTCTCGTTCAGCCAGTATAGGAGCACATTTGGGAGCGATTTCGAGTCAATCGGTCCAAAGACCTGGAAGCTATTGAAAAAATGGGCCACTTTTTTCACTAAAATATTCACCAAAAATACAAATTTCACCGGAATCCGATGGGGACTGCTGTGTCTCGTTCAGCCAGTATAGGAGCACATTTGGGAGCGATTTCGAGTCAATCGGTCCAAAGACCTGGAAGCTATTGAAAAAATGGGCCACTTTTTTCTTTAAAATATTCACCAAAAATACAAATTTCACCAGAATCCGATGGGGACTGCTGTGTCTCATTCAGCGAGTAGAGGACCACATTCGTGACGAATTTCGAGTCAATCGGTCAAAAGACGACCGTAACCCTAACCCTAGCTCCATAACCCTAACCCTAACCCTAACCCTAATGCCAGCCTTAAGGCAGTCTCATGAAACATTGTCTCTTTTCACTAAAATATTCACCAAAAATACAAATTTCACCGGAATCCGATGGGGACTGCTGTGTCTCGTTCAGCCAGTATAGGAGCACATTTGGGAGCGATTTCGAGTCAATCGGTCCAAAGACCTGGAAGCTATTGAAAAAATGGGCCACTTTTTTCACTAAAATATTCACCAAAAATACAAATTTCACCAGAATCCGATGGGGACTGCTGTGTCTCGTTCAGCCAGTAGAGGAGCACATTTGGGAGCGATTTCGAGTCAATCGGTCCAAAGACCTGGAAGCTATTGAAAAAATGGGCCACTTTTTTCTTCAAAATATTCACCAAAAATACAAATTTCACCGGAATCCGATGGGGACTGCTGTGTCTCATTCAGCGAGTAGAGGACCACATTCGTGACGAATTTCGAGTCAATCGGTCAAAAGACGACCGTAACCCTAACCCTAGCTCCATAACCCTAACCCTAACCCTAACCCTAATGCCAGCCTTAAGGCAGTCTCATGAAACATTGTCTCTTTTCACTAAAATATTCACCAAAAATACAAATTTCACCGGAATCCGATGGGGACTGCTGTGTCTCGTTCAGCCAGTATAGGAGCACATTTGGGAGCGATTTCGAGTCAATCGGTCCAAAGACCTGGAAGCTATTGAAAAAATGGGCCACTTTTTTCTTTAAAATATTCACCAAAAATACAAATTTCACCGGAATCCGATGGGGACTGCTGTGTCTCGTTCAGCCAGTATAGGAGCACATTTGGGAGCGATTTCGAGTCAATCGGTCCAAAGACCTGGAAGCTATTGAAAAAATGGGCCACTTTTTTCTTTAAAATATTCACCAAAAATACAAATTTCACCGGAATCCGATGGGGACTGCTGTGTCTCATTCAGCGAGTAGAGGACCACATTCGTGACGAATTTCGAGTCAATCGGTCAAAAGACGACCGTAACCCTAACCCTAGCTCCATAACCCTAACCCTAACCCTAACCCTAATGCCAGCCTTAAGGCAGTCTCATGAAACATTGTCTCTTTTCACTAAAATATTCACCAAAAATACAAATTTCACCGGAATCCGATGGGGTCTGCTGTGTCTCGTTCAGCCAGTATAGGAGCACATTTGGGAGCGATTTCGAGTCAATCGGTCCAAAGACCTGGAAGCTATTGAAAAAATGGGCCACTTTTTTCTTCAAAATATTCACCAAAAATACAAATTTCACCGGAATCCGATGGGGACTGCTGTGTCTCATTCAGCGAGTAGAGGACCACATTCGTGACGAATTTCGAGTCAATCGGTCAAAAGACGACCGTAACCCTAACCCTAGCTCCATAACCCTAACCCTAACCCTAACCCTAATGCCAGCCTTAAGGCAGTCTCATGAAACATTGTCTCTTTTCACTAAAATATTCACCAAAAATACAAATTTCACCGGAATCCGATGGGGACTGCTGTGTCTCGTTCAGCCAGTATAGGAGCACATTTGGGAGCGATTTCGAGTCAATCGGTCCAAAGACCTGGAAGCTATTGAAAAAATGGGCCACTTTTTTCTTTAAAATATTCACCAAAAATACAAATTTCACCGGAATCCGATGGGGACTGCTGTGTCTCGTTCAGCCAGTATAGGAGCACATTTGGGAGCGATTTCGAGTCAATCGGTCCAAAGACCTGGAAGCTATTGAAAAAATGGGCCACTTTTTTCTTTAAAATATTCACCAAAAATACAAATTTCACTGGAATCCGATGGGGACTGCTGTGTCTCATTCAGCGAGTAGAGGACCACATTCGTGACGAATTTCGAGTCAATCGGTCAAAAGACGACCGTAACCCTAACCCTAGCTCCATAACCCTAACCCTAACCCTAACCCTAATGCCAGCCTTAAGGCAGTCTCATGAAACATTGTCTCTTTTCACTAAAATATTCACCAAAAATACAAATTTCACCGGAATCCGATGGGGACTGCTGTGTCTCGTTCAGCCAGTATAGGAGCACATTTGGGAGCGATTTCGGGTCAATCGGTCCAAAGACCTGGAAGCTATTGAAAAAATGGGCCACTTTTTTCTTTAAAATATTCACCAAAAATACAAATTTCACCGGAATCCGATGGGGACTGCTGTGTCTCATTCAGCGAGTAGAGGACCACATTTGTGACGAATTTCGAGTCAATCGGTCAAAAGACGACCGTAACCCTAACCCTAGCTCCATAACCCTAACCCTAACCCTAATGCCAGCCTTAAGGCAGTCTCATGAAACATTGTCTCTTTTCACTAAAATATTCACCAAAAATACAAATTTCACCGGAATCCGATGGGGTCTGCTGTGTCTCGTTCAGCCAGTATAGGAGCACATTTGGGAGCGATTTCGAGTCAATCGGTCCAAAGACCTGGAAGCTATTGAAAAAATGGGCCACTTTTTTCACTAAAATATTCACCAAAAATACAAATTTCACCGGAATCCGATGGGGACTGCTGTGTCTCGTTCAGCCAGTATAGGAGCACATTTGGGAGCGATTTCGAGTCAATCGGTCCAAAGACCTGGAAGCTATTGAAAAAATGGGCCACTTTTTTCTTTAAAATATTCACCAAAAATACAAATTTCACCAGAATCCGATGGGGACTGCTGTGTCTCATTCAGCGAGTAGAGGACCACATTCGTGACGAATTTCGAGTCAATCGGTCAAAAGACGACCGTAACCCTAACCCTAGCTCCATAACCCTAACCCTAACCCTAACCCTAATGCCAGCCTTAAGGCAGTCTCATGAAACATTGTCTCTTTTCACTAAAATATTCACCAAAAATACAAATTTCACCGGAATCCGATGGGGACTGCTGTGTCTCGTTCAGCCAGTATAGGAGCACATTTGGGAGCGATTTCGAGTCAATCGGTCCAAAGACCTGGAAGCTATTGAAAAAATGGGCCACTTTTTTCACTAAAATATTCACCAAAAATACAAATTTCACCAGAATCCGATGGGGACTGCTGTGTCTCGTTCAGCCAGTAGAGGAGCACATTTGGGAGCGATTTCGAGTCAATCGGTCCAAAGACCTGGAAGCTATTGAAAAAATGGGCCACTTTTTTCTTCAAAATATTCACCAAAAATACAAATTTCACCGGAATCCGATGGGGACTGCTGTGTCTCATTCAGCGAGTAGAGGACCACATTCGTGACGAATTTCGAGTCAATCGGTCAAAAGACGACCGTAACCCTAACCCTAGCTCCATAACCCTAACCCTAACCCTAACCCTAATGCCAGCCTTAAGGCAGTCTCATGAAACATTGTCTCTTTTCACTAAAATATTCACCAAAAATACAAATTTCACCGGAATCCGATGGGGACTGCTGTGTCTCGTTCAGCCAGTATAGGAGCACATTTGGGAGCGATTTCGAGTCAATCGGTCCAAAGACCTGGAAGCTATTGAAAAAATGGGCCACTTTTTTCTTTAAAATATTCACCAAAAATACAAATTTCACCGGAATCCGATGGGGACTGCTGTGTCTCGTTCAGCCAGTATAGGAGCACATTTGGGAGCGATTTCGAGTCAATCGGTCCAAAGACCTGGAAGCTATTGAAAAAATGGGCCACTTTTTTCTTTAAAATATTCACCAAAAATACAAATTTCACCGGAATCCGATGGGGACTGCTGTGTCTCATTCAGCGAGTAGAGGACCACATTCGTGACGAATTTCGAGTCAATCGGTCAAAAGACGACCGTAACCCTAACCCTAGCTCCATAACCCTAACCCTAACCCTAACCCTAATGCCAGCCTTAAGGCAGTCTCATGAAACATTGTCTCTTTTCACTAAAATATTCACCAAAAATACAAATTTCACCGGAATCCGATGGGGTCTGCTGTGTCTCGTTCAGCCAGTATAGGAGCACATTTGGGAGCGATTTCGAGTCAATCGGTCCAAAGACCTGGAAGCTATTGAAAAAATGGGCCACTTTTTTCACTAAAATATTCACCAAAAATACAAATTTCACCGGAATCCGATGGGGACTGCTGTGTCTCATTCAGCGAGTAGAGGACCACATTCGTGACGAATTTCGAGTCAATCGGTCAAAAGACGACCGTAACCCTAACCCTAGCTCCATAACCCTAACCCTAACCCTAACCCTAATGCCAGCCTTAAGGCAGTCTCATGAAACATTGTCTCTTTTCACTAAAATATTCACCAAAAATACAAATTTCACCGGAATCCGATGGGGACTGCTGTGTCTCGTTCAGCCAGTATAGGAGCACATTTGGGAGCGATTTCGAGTCAATCGGTCCAAAGACCTGGAAGCTATTGAAAAAATGGGCCACTTTTTTCTTTAAAATATTCACCAAAAATACAAATTTCACCGGAATCCGATGGGGACTGCTGTGTCTCGTTCAGCCAGTATAGGAGCACATTTGGGAGCGATTTCGAGTCAATCGGTCCAAAGACCTGGAAGCTATTGAAAAAATGGGCCACTTTTTTCTTTAAAATATTCACCAAAAATACAAATTTCACTGGAATCCGATGGGGACTGCTGTGTCTCATTCAGCGAGTAGAGGACCACATTCGTGACGAATTTCGAGTCAATCGGTCAAAAGACGACCGTAACCCTAACCCTAGCTCCATAACCCTAACCCTAACCCTAACCCTAATGCCAGCCTTAAGGCAGTCTCATGAAACATTGTCTCTTTTCACTAAAATATTCACCAAAAATACAAATTTCACCGGAATCCGATGGGGACTGCTGTGTCTCGTTCAGCCAGTATAGGAGCACATTTGGGAGCGATTTCGAGTCAATCGGTCCAAAGACCTGGAAGCTATTGAAAAAATGGGCCACTTTTTTCTTTAAAATATTCACCAAAAATACAAATTTCACCGGAATCCGATGGGGACTGCTGTGTCTCATTCAGCGAGTAGAGGACCACATTCGTGACGAATTTCGAGTCAATCGGTCAAAAGACGACCGTAACCCTAACCCTAGCTCCATAACCCTAACCCTAACCCTAACCCTAATGCCAGCCTTAAGGCAGTCTCATGAAACATTGTCTCTTTTCACTAAAATATTCACCAAAAATACAAATTTCACCGGAATCCGTTGGGGACTGCTGTGTCTCGTTCAGCCAGTATAGGAGCACATTTGGGAGCGATTTCGAGTCAATCGGTCCAAAGACCTGGAAGCTATTGAAAAAATGGGCCACTTTTTTCACTAAAATATTCACCAAAAATACAAATTTCACCGGAATCCGATGGGGACTGCTGTGTCTCATTCAGCGAGTAGAGGACCACATTCGTGACGAATTTCGAGTCAATCGGTCAAAAGACGACCGTAACCCTAACCCTAGCTCCATAACCCTAACCCTAACCCTAACCCTAATGCCAGCCTTAAGGCAGTCTCATGAAACATTGTCTCTTTTCACTAAAATATTCACCAAAAATACAAATTTCACCGGAATCCGATGGGGACTGCTGTGTCTCGTTCAGCCAGTATAGGAGCACATTTGGGAGCGATTTCGAGTCAATCGGTCCAAAGACCTGGAAGCTATTGAAAAAATGGGCCACTTTTTTCTTTAAAATATTCACCAAAAATACAAATTTCACCGGAATCCGATGGGGACTGCTGTGTCTCGTTCAGCCAGTATAGGAGCACATTTGGGAGCGATTTCGAGTCAATCGGTCCAAAGACCTGGAAGCTATTGAAAAAATGGGCCACTTTTTTCTTTAAAATATTCACCAAAAATACAAATTTCACTGGAATCCGATGGGGACTGCTGTGTCTCATTCAGCGAGTAGAGGACCACATTCGTGACGAATTTCGAGTCAATCGGTCAAAAGACGACCGTAACCCTAACCCTAGCTCCATAACCCTAACCCTAACCCTAACCCTAATGCCAGCCTTAAGGCAGTCTCATGAAACATTGTCTCTTTTCACTAAAATATTCACCAAAAATACAAATTTCACCGGAATCCGATGGGGACTGCTGTGTCTCGTTCAGCCAGTATAGGAGCACATTTGGGAGCGATTTCGAGTCAATCGGTCCAAAGACCTGGAAGCTATTGAAAAAATGGGCCACTTTTTTCTTTAAAATATTCACCAAAAATACAAATTTCACCGGAATCCGATGGGGACTGCTGTGTCTCATTCAGCGAGTAGAGGACCACATTCGTGACGAATTTCGAGTCAATCGGTCAAAAGACGACCGTAACCCTAACCCTAGCTCCATAACCCTAACCCTAACCCTAACCCTAATGCCAGCCTTAAGGCAGTCTCATGAAACATTGTCTCTTTTCACTAAAATATTCACCAAAAATACAAATTTCACCGGAATCCGTTGGGGACTGCTGTGTCTCGTTCAGCCAGTATAGGAGCACATTTGGGAGCGATTTCGAGTCAATCGGTCCAAAGACCTGGAAGCTATTGAAAAAATGGGCCACTTTTTTCTTTAAAATATTCACCAAAAATACAAATTTCACCGGAATCCGATGGGGACTGCTGTGTCTCATTCAACGAGTAGAGGACCACATTCGTGACGAATTTCGAGTCAATCGGTCAAAAGACGACCGTAACCCTAACCCTAGCTCCATAACCCTAACCCTAACCCTAACCCTAATGCCAGCCTTAAGGCAGTCTCATGAAACATTGTCTCTTTTCACTAAAATATTCACCAAAAATACAAATTTCACCGGAATCCGATGGGGTCTGCTGTGTCTCGTTCAGCCAGTATAGGAGCACATTTGGGAGCGATTTCGAGTCAATCGGTCCAAAGACCTGGAAGCTATTGAAAAAATGGGCCACTTTTTTCACTAAAATATTCACCAAAAATACCAATTTCACCGGAATCCGATGGGGACTGCTGTGTCTCGTTCAGCCAGTATAGGAGCACATTTGGGAGCGATTTCGAGTCAATCGGTCCAAAGACCTGGAAGCTATTGAAAAAATGGGCCACTTTTTTCTTTAAAATATTCACCAAAAATACAAATTTCACCGGAATCGGATGGGGACTGCTGTGTCTCATTCAGCGAGTAGAGGACCACATTCGTGACGAATTTCGAGTCAATCGGTCAAAAGACGACCGTAACCCTAACCCTAGCTCCATAACCCTAACCCTAACCCTAACCCTAATGCCAGCCTTAAGGCAGTCTCATGAAACATTGTCTCTTTTCACTAAAATATTCACCAAAAATACAAATTTCACCGGAATCCGATGGGGACTGCTGTGTCTCGTTCAGCCAGTATAGGAGCACATTTGGGAGCGATTTCGAGTCAATCGGTCCAAAGACCTGGAAGCTATTGAAAAAATGGGCCACTTTTTTCTTTAAAATATTCACCAAAAATACAAATTTCACCGGAATCCGATGGGGACTGCTGTGTCTCGTTCAGCCAGTATAGGAGCACATTTGGGAGCGATTTCGGGTCAATCGGTCCAAAGACCTGGAAGCTATTGAAAAAATGGGCCACTTTTTTCTTTAAAATATTCACCAAAAATACAAATTTCACCGGAATCCGATGGGGACTGCTGTGTCTCATTCAGCGAGTAGAGGACCACATTTGTGACGAATTTCGAGTCAATCGGTCAAAAGACGACCGTAACCCTAACCCTAGCTCCATAACCCTAACCCTAACCCTAATGCCAGCCTTAAGGCAGTCTCATGAAACATTGTCTCTTTTCACTAAAATATTCACCAAAAATACAAATTTCACCGGAATCCGATGGGGTCTGCTGTGTCTCGTTCAGCCAGTATAGGAGCACATTTGGGAGCGATTTCGAGTCAATCGGTCCAAAGACCTGGAAGCTATTGAAAAAATGGGCCACTTTTTTCACTAAAATATTCACCAAAAATACAAATTTCACCGGAATCCGATGGGGACTGCTGTGTCTCGTTCAGCCAGTATAGGAGCACATTTGGGAGCGATTTCGAGTCAATCGGTCCAAAGACCTGGAAGCTATTGAAAAAATGGGCCACTTTTTTCTTTAAAATATTCACCAAAAATACAAATTTCACCAGAATCCGATGGGGACTGCTGTGTCTCATTCAGCGAGTAGAGGACCACATTCGTGACGAATTTCGAGTCAATCGGTCAAAAGACGACCGTAACCCTAACCCTAGCTCCATAACCCTAACCCTAACCCTAACCCTAATGCCAGCCTTAAGGCAGTCTCATGAAACATTGTCTCTTTTCACTAAAATATTCACCAAAAATACAAATTTCACCGGAATCCGATGGGGACTGCTGTGTCTCGTTCAGCCAGTATAGGAGCACATTTGGGAGCGATTTCGAGTCAATCGGTCCAAAGACCTGGAAGCTATTGAAAAAATGGGCCACTTTTTTCACTAAAATATTCACCAAAAATACAAATTTCACCAGAATCCGATGGGGACTGCTGTGTCTCGTTCAGCCAGTAGAGGAGCACATTTGGGAGCGATTTCGAGTCAATCGGTCCAAAGACCTGGAAGCTATTGAAAAAATGGGCCACTTTTTTCTTCAAAATATTCACCAAAAATACAAATTTCACCGGAATCCGATGGGGACTGCTGTGTCTCATTCAGCGAGTAGAGGTAGAGGACCACATTCGTGACGAATTTCGAGTCAATCGGTCAAAAGACGACCGTAACCCTAACCCTAGCTCCATAACCCTAACCCTAACCCTAACCCTAATGCCAGCCTTAAGGCAGTCTCATGAAACATTGTCTCTTTTCACTAAAATATTCACCAAAAATACAAATTTCACCGGAATCCGATGGGGTCTGCTGTGTCTCGTTCAGCCAGTATAGGAGCACATTTGGGAGCGATTTCGAGTCAATCGGTCCAAAGACCTGGAAGCTATTGAAAAAATGGGCCACTTTTTTCACTAAAATATTCACCAAAAATACAAATTTCACCGGAATCCGATGGGGACTGCTGTGTCTCTTTCAGCCAGTATAGGAGCACATTTGGGAGCGATTTCGAGTCAATCGGTCCAAAGACCTGGAAGCTATTGAAAAAATGGGCCACTTTTTTCTTTAAAATATTCACCAAAAATACAAATTTCACCGGAATCCGATGGGGACTGCTGTGTCTCGTTCAGCCAGTATAGGAGCACATTTGGGAGCGATTTCGAGTCAATCGGTCCAAAGACCTGGAAGCTATTGAAAAAATGGGCCACTTTTTTCTTTAAAATATTCACCAAAAATACAAATTTCACCGGAATCCGATGGGGACTGCTGTGTCTCGTTCAGCCAGTATAGGAGCACATTTGGGAGCGATTTCGGGTCAATCGGTCCAAAGACCTGGAAGCTATTGAAAAAATGGGCCACTTTTTTCTTTAAAATATTCACCAAAAATACAAATTTCACCGGAATCCGATGGGGACTGCTGTGTCTCATTCAGCGAGTAGAGGACCACATTCGTGACGAATTTCGAGTCAATCGGTCAAAAGACGACCGTAACCCTAACCCTAGCTCCATAACCCTAACCCTAACCCTAACCCTAATGCCAGCCTTAAGGCAGTCTCATGAAACATTGTCTCTTTTCACTAAAATATTCACCAAAAATACAAATTTCACCGGAATCCGATGGGGTCTGCTGTGTCTCGTTCAGCCAGTATAGGAGCACATTTGGGAGCGATTTCGAGTCAATCGGTCCAAAGACCTGGAAGCTATTGAAAAAATGGGCCACTTTTTTCACTAAAATATTCACCAAAAATACAAATTTCACCGGAATCCGATGGGGACTGCTGTGTCTCGTTCAGCCAGTATAGGAGCACATTTGGGAGCGATTTCGAGTCAATCGGTCCAAAGACCTGGAAGCTATTGAAAAAATGGGCCACTTTTTTCACTAAAATATTCACCAAAAATACAAATTTCACCGGAATCCGATGGGGACTGCTGTGTCTCATTCAGCGAGTAGAGGACCACATTCGTGACGAATTTCGAGTCAATCGGTCAAAAGACGACCGTAACCCTAACCCTAGCTCCATAACCCTAACCCTAACCCTAACCCTAATGCCAGCCTTAAGGCAGTCTCATGAAACATTGTCTCTTTTCACTAAAATATTCACCAAAAATACAAATTTCACCGGAATCCGATGGGGACTGCTGTGTCTCGTTCAGCCAGTATAGGAGCACATTTGGGAGCGATTTCGAGTCAATCGGTCCAAAGACCTGGAAGCTATTGAAAAAATGGGCCACTTTTTTCTTTAAAATATTCACCAAAAATACAAATTTCACCGGAATCCGATGGGGACTGCTGTGTCTCGTTCAGCCAGTATAGGAGCACATTTGGGAGCGATTTCGGGTCAATCGGTCCAAAGACCTGGAAGCTATTGAAAAAATGGGCCACTTTTTTCTTTAAAATATTCACCAAAAATACAAATTTCACCGGAATCCGATGGGGACTGCTGTGTCTCATTCAGCGAGTAGAGGACCACATTCGTGACGAATTTCGAGTCAATCGGTCAAAAGACGACCGTAACCCTAACCCTAGCTCCATAACCCTAACCCTAACCCTAACCCTAATGCCAGCCTTAAGGCAGTCTCATGAAACATTGTCTCTTTTCACTAAAATATTCACCAAAAATACAAATTTCACCGGAATCCGATGGGGACTGCTGTGTCTCGTTCAGCCAGTATAGGAGCACATTTGGGAGCGATTTCGAGTCAATCGGTCCAAAGACCTGGAAGCTATTGAAAAAATGGGCCACTTTTTTCTTCAAAATATTCACCAAAAATACAAATTTCACCGGAATCCGATGGGGACTGCTGTGTCTCATTCAGCGAGTAGAGGACCACATTCGTGACGAATTTCGAGTCAATCGGTCAAAAGACGACCGTAACCCTAACCCTAGCTCCATAACCCTAACCCTAACCCTAACCCTAATGCCAGCCTTAAGGCAGTCTCATGAAACATTGTCTCTTTTCACTAAAATATTCACCAAAAATACAAATTTCACCGGAATCCGATGGGGACTGCTGTGTCTCGTTCAGCCAGTATAGGAGCACATTTGGGAGCGATTTCCAGTCAATCGGTCCAAAGACCTGGAAGCTATTGAAAAAATGGGCCACTTTTTTCTTTAAAATATTCACCAAAAATACAAATTTCACCGGAATCCGATGGGGACTGCTGTGTCTCGTTCAGCCAGTATAGGAGCACATTTGGGAGCGATTTCGAGTCAATCGGTCCAAAGACCTGGAAGCTATTGAAAAAATGGGCCACTTTTTTCTTTAAAATATTCACCAAAAATACAAATTTCACCGGAATCCGATGGGGACTGCTGTGTCTCATTCAGCGAGTAGAGGACCACATTCGTGACGAATTTCGAGTCAATCGGTCAAAAGACGACCGTAACCCTAACCCTAGCTCCATAACCCTAACCCTAACCCTAACCCTAATGCCAGCCTTAAGGCAGTCTCATGAAACATTGTCTCTTTTCACTAAAATATTCACCAAAAATACAAATTTCACCGGAATCCGATGGGGTCTGCTGTGTCTCGTTCAGCCAGTATAGGAGCACATTTGGGAGCGATTTCGAGTCAATCGGTCCAAAGACCTGGAAGCTATTGAAAAAATGGGCCACTTTTTTCACTAAAATATTCACCAAAAATACAAATTTCACCGGAATCCGATGGGGACTGCTGTGTCTCGTTCAGCCAGTATAGGAGCACATTTGGGAGCGATTTCGAGTCAATCGGTCCAAAGACCTGGAAGCTATTGAAAAAATGGGCCACTTTTTTCTTTAAAATATTCACCAAAAATACAAATTTCACCGGAATCCGATGGGGACTGCTGTGTCTCATTCAGCGAGTAGAGGACCACATTCGTGACGAATTTCGAGTCAATCGGTCAAAAGACGACCGTAACCCTAACCCTAGCTCCATAACCCTAACCCTAACCCTAACCCTAATGCCAGCCTTAAGGCAGTCTCATGAAACATTGTCTCTTTTCACTAAAATATTCACCAAAAATACAAATTTCACCGGAATCCGATGGGGACTGCTGTGTCTCGTTCAGCCAGTATAGGAGCACATTTGGGAGCGATTTCGAGTCAATCGGTCCAAAGACCTGGAAGCTATTGAAAAAATGGGCCACTTTTTTCTTTAAAATATTCACCAAAAATACAAATTTCACCGGAATCCGATGGGGACTGCTGTGTCTCGTTCAGCCAGTATAGGAGCACATTTGGGAGCGATTTCGAGTCAATCGGTCCAAAGACCTGGAAGCTATTGAAAAAATGGGCCACTTTTTTCTTTAAAATATTCACCAAAAATACAAATTTCACCGGAATCCGATGGGGACTGCTGCGTCTCATTCAGCGAGTAGAGGACCACATTCGTGACGAATTTCGAGTCAATCGGTCAAAAGACGACCGTAACCCTAACCCTAGCTCCATAACCCTAACCCTAACCCTAACCCTAATGCCAGCCTTAAGGCAGTCTCATGAAACATTGTCTCTTTTCACTAAAATATTCACCAAAAATACAAATTTCACCGGAATCCGATGGGGACTGCTGTGTCTCGTTCAGCCAGTATAGGAGCACATTTGGGAGCGATTTCGAGTCAATCGGTCCAAAGACCTGGAAGCTATTGAAAAAATGGGCCACTTTTTTCTTTAAAATATTCACCAAAAATACAAATTTCACCGGAATCCGATGGGGACTGCTGTGTCTCATTCAGCGAGTAGAGGACCACATTCGTGACGAATTTCGAGTCAATCGGTCAAAAGACGACCGTAACCCTAACCCTAGCTCCATAACCCTAACCCTAACCCTAACCCTAATGCCAGCCTTAAGGCAGTCTCATGAAACATTGTCTCTTTTCACTAAAATATTCACCAAAAATACAAATTTCACCGGAATCCGATGGGGTCTGCTGTGTCTCGTTCAGCCAGTATAGGAGCACATTTGGGAGCGATTTCGAGTCAATCGGTCCAAAGACCTGGAAGCTATTGAAAAAATGGGCCACTTTTTTCACTAAAATATTCACCAAAAATACAAATTTCACCGGAATCCGATGGGGACTGCTGTGTCTCGTTCAGCCAGTATAGGAGCACATTTGGGAGCGATTTCGAGTCAATCGGTCCAAAGACCTGGAAGCTATTGAAAAAATGGGCCACTTTTTTCTTTAAAATATTCACCAAAAATACAAATTTCACCGGAATCCGATGGGGACTGCTGTGTCTCATTCAGCGAGTAGAGGACCACATTCGTGACGAATTTCGAGTCAATCGGTCAAAAGACGACCGTAACCCTAACCCTAGCTCCATAACCCTAACCCTAACCCTAACCCTAATGCCAGCCTTAAGGCAGTCTCATGAAACATTGTCTCTTTTCACTAAAATATTCACCAAAAATACAAATTTCACCGGAATCCGATGGGGACTGCTGTGTCTCGTTCAGCCAGTATAGGAGCACATTTGGGAGCGATTTCGAGTCAATCGGTCCAAAGACCTGGAAGCTATTGAAAAAATGGGCCACTTTTTTCTTTAAAATATTCACCAAAAATACAAATTTCACCGGAATCCGATGGGGACTGCTGTGTCTCGTTCAGCCAGTATAGGAGCACATTTGGGAGCGATTTCGAGTCAATCGGTCCAAAGACCTGGAAGCTATTGAAAAAATGGGCCACTTTTTTCTTTAAAATATTCACCAAAAATACAAATTTCACCGGAATCCGATGGGGACTGCTGCGTCTCATTCAGCGAGTAGAGGACCACATTCGTGACGAATTTCGAGTCAATCGGTCAAAAGACGACCGTAACCCTAACCCTAGCTCCATAACCCTAACCCTAACCCTAACCCTAATGCCAGCCTTAAGGCAGTCTCATGAAACATTGTCTCTTTTCACTAAAATATTCACCAAAAATACAAATTTCACCGGAATCCGATGGGGACTGCTGTGTCCCGTTCAGCCAGTATAGGAGCACATTTGGGAGCGATTTCGAGTCAATCGGTCCAAAGACCTGGAAGCTATTGAAAAAATGGGCCACTTTTTTCTTTAAAATATTCACCAAAAATACAAATTTCACCGGAATCCGATGGGGACTGCTGTGTCTCGTTCAGCCAGTATAGGAGCACATTTGGGAGCGATTTCGAGTCAATCGGTCCAAAGACCTGGAAGCTATTGAAAAAATGGGCCACTTTTTTCTTTAAAATATTCACCAAAAATACAAATTTCACCGGAATCCGATGGGGACTGCTGCGTCTCATTCAGCGAGTAGAGGACCACATTCGTGACGAATTTCGAGTCAATCGGTCAAAAGACGACCGTAACCCTAACCCTAGCTCCATAACCCTAACCCTAACCCTAACCCTAATGCCAGCCTTAAGGCAGTCTCATGAAACATTGTCTCTTTTCACTAAAATATTCACCAAAAATACAAATTTCACCGGAATCCGATGGGGTCTGCTGTGTCTCGTTCAGCCAGTATAGGAGCACATTTGGGAGCGATTTCGAGTCAGTCGGTCCAAAGACCTGGAAGCTATTGAAAAAATGGGCCACTTTTTTCACTAAAATATTCACCAAAAATACAAATTTCACCGGAATCCGATGGGGACTGCTGTGTCTCATTCAGCGAGTAGAGGACCACATTTGTGACGAATTTCGAGTCAATCGGTCAAAAGACGACCGTAACCCTAACCCTAGCTCCATAACCCTAACCCTAACCCTAACCCTAATGCCAGCCTTAAGGCAGTCTCATGAAACATTGTCTCTTTTCACTAAAATATTCACCAAAAATACAAATTTCACCGGAATCCGATGGGGTCTGCTGTGTCTCGTTCAGCCAGTATAGGAGCACATTTGGGAGCGATTTCGAGTCAATCGGTCCAAAGACCTGGAAGCTATTGAAAAAATGGGCCACTTTTTTCTTTAAAATATTCACCAAAAATACAAATTTCACCGGAATCCGATGGGGACTGCTGCGTCTCATTCAGCGAGTAGAGGACCACATTCGTGACGAATTTCGAGTCAATCGGTCAAAAGACGACCGTAACCCTAACCCTAGCTCCATAACCCTAACCCTAACCCTAACCCTAATGCCAGCCTTAAGGCAGTCTCATGAAACATTGTCTCTTTTCACTAAAATATTCACCAAAAATACAAATTTCACCGGAATCCGATGGGGTCTGCTGTGTCTCGTTCAGCCAGTATAGGAGCACATTTGGGAGCGATTTCGAGTCAATCGGTCCAAAGACCTGGAAGCTATTGAAAAAATGGGCCACTTTTTTCACTAAAATATTCACCAAAAATACAAATTTCACCGGAATCCGATGGGGACTGCTGTGTCTCGTTCAGCCAGTATAGGAGCACATTTGGGAGCGATTTCGAGTCAATCGGTCCAAAGACCTGGAAGCTATTGAAAAAATGGGCCACTTTTTTCTTTAAAATATTCACCAAAAATACAAATTTCACCGGAATCCGATGGGGACTGCTGTGTCTCATTCAGCGAGTAGAGGACCACATTCGTGACGAATTTCGAGTCAATCGGTCAAAAGACGACCGTAACCCTAACCCTAGCTCCATAACCCTAACCCTAACCCTAACCCTAATGCCAGCCTTAAGGCAGTCTCATGAAACATTGTCTCTTTTCACTAAAATATTCACCAAAAATACAAATTTCACCGGAATCCGATGGGGACTGCTGTGTCTCGTTCAGCCAGTATAGGAGCACATTTGGGAGCGATTTCGAGTCAATCGGTCCAAAGACCTGGAAGCTATTGAAAAAATGGGCCACTTTTTTCTTTAAAATATTCACCAAAAATACAAATTTCACCGGAATCCGATGGGGACTGCTGTGTCTCGTTCAGCCAGTATAGGAGCACATTTGGGAGCGATTTCGAGTCAATCGGTCCAAAGACCTGGAAGCTATTGAAAAAATGGGCCACTTTTTTCTTTAAAATATTCACCAAAAATACAAATTTCACCGGAATCCGATGGGGACTGCTGCGTCTCATTCAGCGAGTAGAGGACCACATTCGTGACGAATTTCGAGTCAATCGGTCAAAAGACGACCGTAACCCTAACCCTAGCTCCATAACCCTAACCCTAACCCTAACCCTAATGCCAGCCTTAAGGCAGTCTCATGAAACATTGTCTCTTTTCACTAAAATATTCACCAAAAATACAAATTTCACCGGAATCCGATGGGGTCTGCTGTGTCTCGTTCAGCCAGTATAGGAGCACATTTGGGAGCGATTTCGAGTCAGTCGGTCCAAAGACCTGGAAGCTATTGAAAAAATGGGCCACTTTTTTCTTTAAAATATTCACCAAAAATACAAATTTCACCGGAATCCGATGGGGACTGCTGTGTCTCATTCAGCGAGTAGAGGACCACATTCGTGACGAATTTCGAGTCAATCGGTCAAAAGACGACCGTAACCCTAACCCTAGCTCCATAACCCTAACCCTAACCCTAACCCTAATGCCAGCCTTAAGGCAGTCTCATGAAACATTGTCTCTTTTCACTAAAATATTCACCAAAAATACAAATTTCACCGGAATCCGATGGGGACTGCTGTGTCTCGTTCAGCCAGTATAGGAGCACATTTGGGAGCGATTTCGAGTCAATCGGTCCAAAGACCTGGAAGCTATTGAAAAAATGGGCCACTTTTTTCTTTAAAATATTCACCAAAAATACAAATTTCACCGGAATCCGATGGGGACTGCTGTGTCTCGTTCAGCCAGTATAGGAGCACATTTGGGAGCGATTTCGAGTCAATCGGTCCAAAGACCTGGAAGCTATTGAAAAAATGGGCCACTTTTTTCTTTAAAATATTCACCAAAAATACAAATTTCACCGGAATCCGATGGGGACTGCTGCGTCTCATTCAGCGAGTAGAGGACCACATTCGTGACGAATTTCGAGTCAATCGGTCAAAAGACGACCGTAACCCTAACCCTAGCTCCATAACCCTAACCCTAACCCTAACCCTAATGCCAGCCTTAAGGCAGTCTCATGAAACATTGTCTCTTTTCACTAAAATATTCACCAAAAATACAAATTTCACCGGAATCCGATGGGGTCTGCTGTGTCTCGTTCAGCCAGTATAGGAGCACATTTGGGAGCGATTTCGAGTCAGTCGGTCCAAAGACCTGGAAGCTATTGAAAAAATGGGCCACTTTTTTCACTAAAATATTCACCAAAAATACAAATTTCACCGGAATCCGATGGGGACTGCTGTGTCTCTTTCAGCCAGTATAGGAGCACATTTGGGAGCGATTTCGAGTCAATCGGTCCAAAGACCTGGAAGCTATTGAAAAAATGGGCCACTTTTTTCTTTAAAATATTCACCAAAAATACAAATTTCACCGGAATCCGATGGGGACTGCTGTGTCTCATTCAGCGAGTAGAGGACCACATTTGTGACGAATTTCGAGTCAATCGGTCAAAAGACGACCGTAACCCTAACCCTAGCTCCATAACCCTAACCCTAACCCTAACCCTAATGCCAGCCTTAAGGCAGTCTCATGAAACATTGTCTCTTTTCACTAAAATATTCACCAAAAATACAAATTTCACCGGAATCCGATGGGGTCTGCTGTGTCTCGTTCAGCCAGTATAGGAGCACATTTGGGAGCGATTTCGAGTCAATCGGTCCAAAGACCTGGAAGCTATTGAAAAAATGGGCCACTTTTTTCTTTAAAATATTCACCAAAAATACAAATTTCACCGGAATCCGATGGGGACTGCTGTGTCTCATTCAGCGAGTAGAGGACCACATTCGTGACGAATTTCGAGTCAATCGGTCAAAAGACGACCGTAACCCTAACCCTAGCTCCATAACCCTAACCCTAACCCTAACCCTAATGCCAGCCTTAAGGCAGTCTCATGAAACATTGTCTCTTTTCACTAAAATATTCACCAAAAATACAAATTTCACCGGAATCCGATGGGGACTGCTGTGTCTCGTTCAGCCAGTATAGGAGCACATTTGGGAGCGATTTCGAGTCAATCGGTCCAAAGACCTGGAAGCTATTGAAAAAATGGGCCACTTTTTTCTTTAAAATATTCACCAAAAATACAAATTTCACCGGAATCCGATGGGGACTGCTGTGTCTCATTCAGCGAGTAGAGGACCACATTCGTGACGAATTTCGAGTCAATCGGTCAAAAGACGACCGTAACCCTAACCCTAGCTCCATAACCCTAACCCTAACCCTAACCCTAATGCCAGCCTTAAGGCAGTCTCATGAAACATTGTCTCTTTTCACTAAAATATTCACCAAAAATACAAATTTCACCGGAATCCGATGGGGACTGCTGTGTCTCATTCAGCGAGTAGAGGACCACATTCGTGACGAATTTCGAGTCAATCGGTCAAAAGACGACCGTAACCCTAACCCTAGCTCCTTAACCCTAACCCTAACCCTAACCCTAATGCCAGCCTTAAGGCAGTCTCATGAAACATTGTCTCTTTTCACTAAAATATTCACCAAAAATACAAATTTCACCGGAATCCGATGGGGACTGCTGTGTCTCGTTCAGCCAGTATAGGAGCACATTTGGGAGCGATTTCGAGTCAATCGGTCCAAAGACCTGGAAGCTATTGAAAAAATGGGCCACTTTTTTCTTTAAAATATTCACCAAAAATACAAATTTCACCGGAATCCGATGGGGACTGCTGTGTCTCGTTCAGCCAGTATAGGAGCACATTTGGGAGCGATTTCGAGTCAATCGGTCCAAAGACCTGGAAGCTATTGAAAAAATGGGCCACTTTTTTCT
This sequence comes from Pagrus major, assembly GCF_040436345.1. Taxonomy (NCBI): domain Eukaryota; kingdom Metazoa; phylum Chordata; class Actinopteri; order Spariformes; family Sparidae; genus Pagrus; species Pagrus major. Next base: position 23,726,163 of record NC_133236.1, on the reverse strand, counting down.
TTAAAATATTCACCAAAAATACAAATTTCACCGGAATCCGATGGGGACTGCTGTGTCTCATTCAGCGAGTAGAGGACCACATTCGTGACGAATTTCGAGTCAATCGGTCAAAAGACGACCGTAACCCTAACCCTAGCTCCATAACCCTAACCCTAACCCTAACCCTAATGCCAGCCTTAAGGCAGTCTCATGAAACATTGTCTCTTTTCACTAAAATATTCACCAAAAATACAAATTTCACCGGAATCCGATGGGGACTGCTGTGTCTCGTTCAGCCAGTATAGGAGCACATTTGGGAGCGATTTCGAGTCAATCGGTCCAAAGACCTGGAAGCTATTGAAAAAATGGGCCACTTTTTTCTTTAAAATATTCACCAAAAATACAAATTTCACCGGAATCCGATGGGGACTGCTGTGTCTCATTCAGCGAGTAGAGGACCACATTCGTGACGAATTTCGAGTCAATCGGTCAAAAGACGACCGTAACCCTAACCCTAGCTCCATAACCCTAACCCTAACCCTAACCCTAATGCCAGCCTTAAGGCAGTCTCATGAAACATTGTCTCTTTTCACTAAAATATTCACCAAAAATACAAATTTCACCGGAATCCGATGGGGACTGCTGTGTCTCGTTCAGCCAGTATAGGAGCACATTTGGGAGCGATTTCGAGTCAATCGGTCCAAAGACCTGGAAGCTATTGAAAAAATGGGCCACTTTTTTCACTAAAATATTCACCAAAAATACAAATTTCACCGGAATCCGATGGGGACTGCTGTGTCTCGTTCAGCCAGTATAGGAGCACATTTGGGAGCGATTTCGAGTCAATCGGTCCAAAGACCTGGAAGCTATTGAAAAAATGGGCCACTTTTTTCTTTAAAATATTCACCAAAAATACAAATTTCACCGGAATCCGATGGGGACTGCTGTGTCTCATTCAGCGAGTAGAGGACCACATTCGTGATGAATTTCGAGTCAATCGGTCAAAAGACGACCGTAACCCTAACCCTAGCTCCATAACCCTAACCCTAACCCTAACCCTAATGCCAGCCTTAAGGCAGTCTCATGAAACATTGTCTCTTTTCACTAAAATATTCACCAAAAATACAAATTTCACCGGAATCCGATGGGGTCTGCTGTGTCTCATTCAGCCAGTATAGGAGCACATTTGGGAGCAATTTCGAGTCAATCGGTCCAAAGACCTGGAAGCTATTGAAAAAATGGGCCACTTTTTTCTTTAAAATATTCACCAAAAATACAAATTTCACCGGAATCCGATGGGGACTGCTGTGTCTCGTTCAGCCAGTATAGGAGCACATTTGGGAGCGATTTCGAGTCAATCGGTCCAAAGACCTGGAAGCTATTGAAAAAATGGGCCACTTTTTTCTTTAAAATATTCACCAAAAATACAAATTTCACCGGAATCCGATGGGGACTGCTGTGTCTCATTCAGCGAGTAGAGGACCACATTCGTGACGAATTTCGAGTCAATCGGTCAAAAGACGACCGTAACCCTAACCCTAGCTCCATAACCCTAACCCTAACCCTAACCCTAATGCCAGCCTTAAGGCAGTCTCATGAAACATTGTCTCTTTTCACTAAAATATTCACCAAAAATACAAATTTCACCGGAATCCGATGGGGACTGCTGTGTCTCGTTCAGCCAGTATAGGAGCACATTTGGGAGCGATTTCGAGTCAATCGGTCCAAAGACCTGGAAGCTATTGAAAAAATGGGCCACTTTTTTCTTTAAAATATTCACCAAAAATACAAATTTCACCGGAATCCGATGGGGACTGCTGTGTCTCGTTCAGCCAGTATAGGAGCACATTTGGGAGCGATTTCGAGTCAATCGGTCCAAAGACCTGGAAGCTATTGAAAAAATGGGCCACTTTTTTCTTCAAAATATTCAACAAAAATACAAATTTCACCAGAATCCGATGGGGACTGCTGTGTCTCATTCAGCGAGTAGAGGACCACATTCGTGACGAATTTCGAGTCAATCGGTCAAAAGACGACCGTAACCCTAACCCTAGCTCCATAACCCTAACCCTAACCCTAACCCTAATGCCAGCCTTAAGGCAGTCTCATGAAACATTGTCTCTTTTCACTAAAATATTCACCAAAAATACAAATTTCACCGGAATCCGATGGGGACTGCTGTGTCTCGTTCAGCCAGTATAGGAGCACATTTGGGAGCGATTTCGAGTCAATCGGTCCAAAGACCTGGAAGCTATTGAAAAAATGGGCCACTTTTTTCTTTAAAATATTCACCAAAAATACAAATTTCACCGGAATCCGATGGGCACTGCTGTGTCTCGTTCAGCCAGTATAGGAGCACATTTGGGAGCGAATTCGAGTCAATCGGTCCAAAGACCTGGAAGCTATTGAAAAAATGGGCCACTTTTTTCTTTAAAATATTCACCAAAAATACAAATTTCACCGGAATCCGATGGGGACTGCTGTGTCTCGTTCAGCCAGTATAGGAGCACATTTGGGAGCGATTTCGAGTCAATCGGTCCAAAGACCTGGAAGCTATTGAAAAAATGGGCCACTTTTTTCTTTAAAATATTCACCAAAAATACAAATTTCACCGGAATCCGATGGGGACTGCTGTGTCTCATTCAGCGAGTAGAGGACCACATTCGTGACGAATTTCGAGTCAATCGGTCAAAAGACGACCGTAACCCTAACCCTAGCTCCATAACCCTAACCCTAACCCTAACCCTAATGCCAGCCTTAAGGCAGTCTCATGAAACATTGTCTCTTTTCACTAAAATATTCACCAAAAATACAAATTTCACCGGAATCCGATGGGGTCTGCTGTGTCTCGTTCAGCCAGTATAGGAGCACATTTGGGAGTGATTTCGAGTCAATCGGTCCAAAGACCTGGAAGCTATTGAAAAAATGGGCCACTTTTTTCTTTAAAATATTCACCAAAAATACAAATTTCACCAGAATCCGATGGGGACTGCTGTGTCTCATTCAGCGAGTAGAGGACCACATTCGTGACGAATTTCGAGTCAATCGGTCAAAAGACGACCGTAACCCTAACCCTAGCTCCATAACCCTAACCCTAACCCTAACCATAATGCCAGCCTTAAGGCAGTCTCATGAAACATTGTCTCTTTTCACTAAAATATTCACCAAAAATACAAATTTCACCGGAATCCGATGGGGTCTGCTGTGTCTCGTTCAGCCAGTATAGGAGCACATTTGGGAGCGATTTCGAGTCAATCGGTCCAAAGACCTGGAAGCTATTGAAAAAATGGGCCACTTTTTTCACTAAAATATTCACCAAAAATACAAATTTCACCGGAATCCGATGGGGACTGCTGTGTCTCATTCAGCGAGTAGAGGACCACATTCGTGACGAATTTCGAGTCAATCGGTCAAAAGACGACCGTAACCCTAACCCTAGCTCCATAACCCTAACCCTAACCCTAACCCTAATGCCAGCCTTAAGGCAGTCTCATGAAACATTGTCTCTTTTCACTAAAATATTCACCAAAAATACAAATTTCACCGGAATCCGATGGGGTCTGCTGTGTCTCGTTCAGCCAGTATAGGAGCACATTTGGGAGCGATTTCGAGTCAATCGGTCGAAAGACCTGGAAGCTATTGAAAAAATGGGCCACTTTTTTCACTAAAATATTCACCAAAAATACAAATTTCACCAGAATCCGATGGGGACTGCTGTGTCTCGTTCAGCCAGTATAGGAGCACATTTGGGAGCGATTTCGAGTCAATCGGTCCAAAGACCTGGAAGCTATTGAAAAAATGGGCCACTTTTTTCTTTAAAATATTCACCAAAAATACAAATTTCACCGGAATCCGATGGGGACTGCTGTGTCTCATTCAGCGAGTAGAGGACCACATTCGTGACGAATTTCGAGTCAATCGGTCAAAAGACGACCGTAACCCTAACCCTAGCTCCATAACCCTAACCCTAACCCTAACCCTAATGCCAGCCTTAAGGCAGTCTCATGAAACATTGTCTCTTTTCACTAAAATATTCACCAAAAATACAAATTTCACCGGAATCCGATGGGGACTGCTGTGTCTCGTTCAGCCAGTATAGGAGCACATTTGGGAGCGATTTCGAGTCAATCGGTCCAAAGACCTGGAAGCTATTGAAAAAATGGGCCACTTTTTTCTTTAAAATATTCACCAAAAATACAAATTTCACCGGAATCCGATGGGGACTGCTGTGTCTCGTTCAGCCAGTATAGGAGCACATTTGGGAGCGATTTCGGGTCAATCGGTCCAAAGACCTGGAAGCTATTGAAAAAATGGGCCACTTTTTTCTTTAAAATATTCACCAAAAATACAAATTTCACCGGAATCCGATGGGGACTGCTGTGTCTCATTCAGCGAGTAGAGGACCACATTCGTGACGAATTTCGAGTCAATCGGTCAAAAGACGACCGTAACCCTAACCCTAGCTCCATAACCCTAACCCTAACCCTAACCCTAATGCCAGCCTTAAGGCAGTCTCATGAAACATTGTCTCTTTTCACTAAAATATTCACCAAAAATACAAATTTCACCGGAATCCGATGGGGACTGCTGTGTCTCGTTCAGCCAGTATAGGAGCACATTTGGGTGCGATTTCGAGTCAATCGGTCCAAAGACCTGGAAGCTATTGAAAAAATGGGCCACTTTTTTCTTTAAAATATTCACCAAAAATACAAATTTCACCGGAATCCGATGGGGACTGCTGTGTCTCGTTCAGCCAGTATAGGAGCACATTTGGGAGCGATTTCGAGTCAATCGGTCCAAAGACCTGGAAGCTATTGAAAAAATGGGCCACTTTTTTCTTTAAAATATTCACCAAAAATACAAATTTCACCGGAATCCGATGGGGACTGCTGTGTCTCATTCAGCGAGTAGAGGACCACATTCGTGACGAATTTCGAGTCAATCGGTCAAAAGACGACCGTAACCCTAACCCTAGCTCCATAACCCTAACCCTAACCCTAACCCTAATGCCAGCCTTAAGGCAGTCTCATGAAACATTGTCTCTTTTCACTAAAATATTCACCAAAAATACAAATTTCACCGGAATCCGATGGGGACTGCTGTGTCTCGTTCAGCCAGTATAGGAGCACATTTGGGAGTGATTTCGAGTCAATCGGTCCAAAGACCTGGAAGCTATTGAAAAAATGGGCCACTTTTTTCTTTAAAATATTCACCAAAAATACAAATTTCACCGGAATCCGATGGGGACTGCTGTGTCTCGTTCAGCCAGTATAGGAGCACATTTGGGAGCGATTTCGGGTCAATCGGTCCAAAGACCTGGAAGCTATTGAAAAAATGGGCCACTTTTTTCTTTAAAATATTCACCAAAAATACAAATTTCACCGGAATCCGATGGGGACTGCTGTGTCTCATTCAGCGAGTAGAGGACCACATTCGTGACGAATTTCGAGTCAATCGGTCAAAAGACGACCGTAACCCTAACCCTAGCTCCATAACCCTAACCCTAACCCTAACCCTAATGCCAGCCTTAAGGCAGTCTCATGAAACATTGTCTCTTTTCACTAAAATATTCACCAAAAATACAAATTTCACCGGAATCCGATGGGGACTGCTGTGTCTCGTTCAGCCAGTATAGGAGCACATTTGGGAGCGATTTCGAGTCAATCGGTCCAAAGACCTGGAAGCTATTGAAAAAATGGGCCACTTTTTTCTTTAAAATATTCACCAAAAATACAAATTTCACCGGAATCCGATGGGGACTGCTGTGTCTCGTTCAGCCAGTATAGGAGCACATTTGGGAGCGATTTCGAGTCAATCGGTCCAAAGACCTGGAAGCTATTGAAAAAATGGGCCACTTTTTTCTTTAAAATATTCACCAAAAATACAAATTTCACCGGAATCCGATGGGGACTGCTGTGTCTCATTCAGCGAGTAGAGGACCACATTCGTGACGAATTTCGAGTCAATCGGTCAAAAGACGACCGTAACCCTAACCCTAGCTCCATAACCCTAACCCTAACCCTAACCCTAATGCCAGCCTTAAGGCAGTCTCATGAAACATTGTCTCTTTTCACTAAAATATTCACCAAAAATACAAATTTCACCGGAATCCGATGGGGACTGCTGTGTCTCGTTCAGCCAGTATAGGAGCACATTTGGGAGCGATTTCGGGTCAATCGGTCCAAAGACCTGGAAGCTATTGAAAAAATGGGCCACTTTTTTCTTTAAAATATTCACCAAAAATACAAATTTCACCGGAATCCGATGGGGACTGCTGTGTCTCATTCAGCGAGTAGAGGACCACATTCGTGACGAATTTCGAGTCAATCGGTCAAAAGACGACCGTAACCCTAACCCTAGCTCCATAACCCTAACCCTAACCCTAACCCTAATGCCAGCCTTAAGGCAGTCTCATGAAACATTGTCTCTTTTCACTAAAATATTCACCAAAAATACAAATTTCACCGGAATCCGATGGGGACTGCTGTGTCTCGTTCAGCCAGTATAGGAGCACATTTGGGAGCGATTTCGAGTCAATCGGTCCAAAGACCTGGAAGCTATTGAAAAAATGGGCCACTTTTTTCTTTAAAATATTCACCAAAAATACAAATTTCACCGGAATCCGATGGGGACTGCTGTGTCTCGTTCAGCCAGTATAGGAGCACATTTGGGAGCGATTTCGAGTCAATCGGTCCAAAGACCTGGAAGCTATTGAAAAAATGGGCCACTTTTTTCTTTAAAATATTCACCAAAAATACAAATTTCACCGGAATCCGATGGGGACTGCTGTGTCTCATTCAGCGAGTAGAGGACCACATTCGTGACGAATTTCGAGTCAATCGGTCAAAAGACGACCGTAACCCTAACCCTAGCTCCATAACCCTAACCCTAACCCTAACCCTAATGCCAGCCTTAAGGCAGTCTCATGAAACATTGTCTCTTTTCACTAAAATATTCACCAAAAATACAAATTTCACCGGAATCCGATGGGGACTGCTGTGTCTCGTTCAGCCAGTATAGGAGCACATTTGGGAGCGATTTCGAGTCAATCGGTCCAAAGACCTGGAAGCTATTGAAAAAATGGGCCACTTTTTTCTTTAAAATATTCACCAAAAATACAAATTTCACCGGAATCCGATGGGGACTGCTGTGTCTCGTTCAGCCAGTATAGGAGCACATTTGGGAGCGATTTCGGGTCAATCGGTCCAAAGACCTGGAAGCTATTGAAAAAATGGGCCACTTTTTTCTTTAAAATATTCACCAAAAATACAAATTTCACCGGAATCCGATGGGGACTGCTGTGTCTCATTCAGCGAGTAGAGGACCACATTCGTGACGAATTTCGAGTCAATCGGTCAAAAGACGACCGTAACCCTAACCCTAGCTCCATAACCCTAACCCTAACCCTAACCCTAATGCCAGCCTTAAGGCAGTCTCATGAAACATTGTCTCTTTTCACTAAAATATTCACCAAAAATACAAATTTCACCGGAATCCGATGGGGACTGCTGTGTCTCGTTCAGCCAGTATAGGAGCACATTTGGGAGCGATTTCGAGTCAATCGGTCCAAAGACCTGGAAGCTATTGAAAAAATGGGCCACTTTTTTCTTTAAAATATTCACCAAAAATACAAATTTCACCGGAATCCGATGGGGACTGCTGTGTCTCGTTCAGCCAGTATAGGAGCACATTTGGGAGCGATTTCGAGTCAATCGGTCCAAAGACCTGGAAGCTATTGAAAAAATGGGCCACTTTTTTCTTTAAAATATTCACCAAAAATACAAATTTCACCGGAATCCGATGGGGACTGCTGTGTCTCATTCAGCGAGTAGAGGACCACATTCGTGACGAATTTCGAGTCAATCGGTCAAAAGACGACCGTAACCCTAACCCTAGCTCCATAACCCTAACCCTAACCCTAACCCTAATGCCAGCCTTAAGGCAGTCTCATGAAACATTGTCTCTTTTCACTAAAATATTCACCAAAAATACAAATTTCACCGGAATCCGATGGGGACTGCTGTGTCTCGTTCAGCCAGTATAGGAGCACATTTGGGAGTGATTTCGAGTCAATCGGTCCAAAGACCTGGAAGCTATTGAAAAAATGGGCCACTTTTTTCTTTAAAATATTCACCAAAAATACAAATTTCACCGGAATCCGATGGGGACTGCTGTGTCTCGTTCAGCCAGTATAGGAGCACATTTGGGAGCGATTTCGGGTCAATCGGTCCAAAGACCTGGAAGCTATTGAAAAAATGGGCCACTTTTTTCTTTAAAATATTCACCAAAAATACAAATTTCACCGGAATCCGATGGGGACTGCTGTGTCTCATTCAGCGAGTAGAGGACCACATTCGTGACGAATTTCGAGTCAATCGGTCAAAAGACGACCGTAACCCTAACCCTAGCTCCATAACCCTAACCCTAACCCTAACCCTAATGCCAGCCTTAAGGCAGTCTCATGAAACATTGTCTCTTTTCACTAAAATATTCACCAAAAATACAAATTTCACCGGAATCCGATGGGGACTGCTGTGTCTCGTTCAGCCAGTATAGGAGCACATTTGGGAGCGATTTCGAGTCAATCGGTCCAAAGACCTGGAAGCTATTGAAAAAATGGGCCACTTTTTTCTTTAAAATATTCACCAAAAATACAAATTTCACCGGAATCCGATGGGGACTGCTGTGTCTCGTTCAGCCAGTATAGGAGCACATTTGGGAGCGATTTCGGGTCAATCGGTCCAAAGACCTGGAAGCTATTGAAAAAATGGGCCACTTTTTTCTTTAAAATATTCACCAAAAATACAAATTTCACCGGAATCCGATGGGGACTGCTGTGTCTCATTCAGCGAGTAGAGGACCACATTCGTGACGAATTTCGAGTCAATCGGTCAAAAGACGACCGTAACCCTAACCCTAGCTCCATAACCCTAACCCTAACCCTAACCCTAATGCCAGCCTTAAGGCAGTCTCATGAAACATTGTCTCTTTTCACTAAAATATTCACCAAAAATACAAATTTCACCGGAATCCGATGGGGACTGCTGTGTCTCGTTCAGCCAGTATAGGAGCACATTTGGGAGCGATTTCGAGTCAATCGGTCCAAAGACCTGGAAGCTATTGAAAAAATGGGCCACTTTTTTCTTTAAAATATTCACCAAAAATACAAATTTCACCGGAATCCGATGGGGACTGCTGTGTCTCTTTCAGCCAGTATAGGAGCACATTTGGGAGCGATTTCGAGTCAATCGGTCCAAAGACCTGGAAGCTATTGAAAAAATGGGCCACTTTTTTCTTTAAAATATTCACCAAAAATACAAATTTCACCGGAATCCGATGGGGACTGCTGTGTCTCATTCAGCGAGTAGAGGACCACATTCGTGACGAATTTCGAGTCAATCGGTCAAAAGACGACCGTAACCCTAACCCTAGCTCCATAACCCTAACCCTAACCCTAACCCTAATGCCAGCCTTAAGGCAGTCTCATGAAACATTGTCTCTTTTCACTAAAATATTCACCAAAAATACAAATTTCACCGGAATCCGATGGGGACTGCTGTGTCTCGTTCAGCCAGTATAGGAGCACATTTGGGAGCGATTTCGAGTCAATCGGTCCAAAGACCTGGAAGCTATTGAAAAAATGGGCCACTTTTTTCTTTAAAATATTCACCAAAAATACAAATTTCACCGGAATCCGATGGGGACTGCTGTGTCTCGTTCAGCCAGTATAGGAGCACATTTGGGAGCGATTTCGAGTCAATCGGTCCAAAGACCTGGAAGCTATTGAAAAAATGGGCCACTTTTTTCTTTAAAATATTCACCAAAAATACAAATTTCACCGGAATCCGATGGGGACTGCTGTGTCTCATTCAGCGAGTAGAGGACCACATTCGTGACGAATTTCGAGTCAATCGGTCAAAAGACGACCGTAACCCTAACCCTAGCTCCATAACCCTAACCCTAACCCTAACCCTAATGCCAGCCTTAAGGCAGTCTCATGAAACATTGTCTCTTTTCACTAAAATATTCACCAAAAATACAAATTTCACCGGAATCCGATGGGGACTGCTGTGTCTCGTTCAGCCAGTATAGGAGCACATTTGGGAGTGATTTCGAGTCAATCGGTCCAAAGACCTGGAAGCTATTGAAAAAATGGGCCACTTTTTTCTTTAAAATATTCACCAAAAATACAAATTTCACCGGAATCCGATGGGGACTGCTGTGTCTCGTTCAGCCAGTATAGGAGCATATTTGGGAGCGATTTCGGGTCAATCGGTCCAAAGACCTGGAAGCTATTGAAAAAATGGGCCACTTTTTTCTTTAAAATATTCACCAAAAATACAAATTTCACCGGAATCCGATGGGGACTGCTGTGTCTCATTCAGCGAGTAGAGGACCACATTCGTGACGAATTTCGAGTCAATCGGTCAAAAGACGACCGTAACCCTAACCCTAGCTCCATAACCCTAACCCTAACCCGAACCCTAATGCCAGCCTTAAGGCAGTCTCATGAAACATTGTCTCTTTTCACTAAAATATTCACCAAAAATACAAATTTCACCGGAATCCGATGGGGACTGCTGTGTCTCGTTCAGCCAGTATAGGAGCACATTTGGGAGCGATTTCGAGTCAATCGGTCCAAAGACCTGGAAGCTATTGAAAAAATGGGCCACTTTTTTCTTTAAAATATTCACCAAAAATACAAATTTCACCGGAATCCGATGGGGACTGCTGTGTCTCGTTCAGCCAGTATAGGAGCACATTTGGGAGCGATTTCGGGTCAATCGGTCCAAAGACCTGGAAGCTATTGAAAAAATGGGCCACTTTTTTCTTTAAAATATTCACCAAAAATACAAATTTCACCGGAATCCGATGGGGACTGCTGTGTCTCATTCAGCGAGTAGAGGACCACATTCGTGACGAATTTCGAGTCAATCGGTCAAAAGACGACCGTAACCCTAACCCTAGCTCCATAACCCTAACCCTAACCCTAACCCTAATGCCAGCCTTAAGGCAGTCTCATGAAACATTGTCTCTTTTCACTAAAATATTCACCAAAAATACAAATTTCACCGGAATCCGATGGGGTCTGCTGTGTCTCGTTCAGCCAGTATAGGAGCACATTTGGGAGCGATTTCGAGTCAATCGGTCCAAAGACCTGGAAGCTATTGAAAAAATGGGCCACTTTTTTCTTTAAAATATTCACCAAAAATACAAATTTCACCGGAATCCGATGGGGACTGCTGTGTCTCATTCAGCGAGTAGAGGACCACATTCGTGACGAATTTCGAGTCAATCGGTCAAAAGACGACCGTAACCCTAACCCTAGCTCCATAACCCTAACCCTAACCCGAACCCTAATGCCAGCCTTAAGGCAGTCTCATGAAACATTGTCTCTTTTCACTAAAATATTCACCAAAAATACAAATTTCACCGGAATCCGATGGGGACTGCTGTGTCTCGTTCAGCCAGTATAGGAGCACATTTGGGAGCGATTTCGAGTCAATCGGTCCAAAGACCTGGAAGCTATTGAAAAAATGGGCCACTTTTTTCTTTAAAATATTCACCAAAAATACAAATTTCACCGGAATCCGATGGGGACTGCTGTGTCTCGTTCAGCCAGTATAGGAGCACATTTGGGAGCGATTTCGGGTCAATCGGTCCAAAGACCTGGAAGCTATTGAAAAAATGGGCCACTTTTTTCTTTAAAATATTCACCAAAAATACAAATTTCACCGGAATCCGATGGGGACTGCTGTGTCTCATTCAGCGAGTAGAGGACCACATTCGTGACGAATTTCGAGTCAATCGGTCAAAAGACGACCGTAACCCTAACCCTAGCTCCATAACCCTAACCCTAACCCTAACCCTAATGCCAGCCTTAAGGCAGTCTCATGAAACATTGTCTCTTTTCACTAAAATATTCACCAAAAATACAAATTTCACCGGAATCCGATGGGGTCTGCTGTGTCTCGTTCAGCCAGTATAGGAGCACATTTGGGAGCGATTTCGAGTCAATCGGTCCAAAGACCTGGAAGCTATTGAAAAAATGGGCCACTTTTTTCTTTAAAATATTCACCAAAAATACAAATTTCACCGGAATCCGATGGGGACTGCTGTGTCTCATTCAGCGAGTAGAGGACCACATTCGTGACGAATTTCGAGTCAATCGGTCAAAAGACGACCGTAACCCTAACCCTAGCTCCATAACCCTAACCCTAACCCTAACCCTAATGCCAGCCTTAAGGCAGTCTCATGAAACATTGTCTCTTTTCACTAAAATATTCACCAAAAATACAAATTTCACCGGAATCCGATGGGGACTGCTGTGTCTCGTTCAGCCAGTATAGGAGCACATTTGGGAGCGATTTCGGGTCAATCGGTCCAAAGACCTGGAAGCTATTGAAAAAATGGGCCACTTTTTTCTTTAAAATATTCACCAAAAATACAAATTTCACCGGAATCCGATGGGGACTGCTGTGTCTCATTCAGCGAGTAGAGGACCACATTCGTGACAAATTTCGAGTCAATCGGTCAAAAGACGACCGTAACCCTAACCCTAGCTCCATAACCCTAACCCTAACCCTAACCCTAATGCCAGCCTTAAGGCAGTCTCATGAAACATTGTCTCTTTTCACTAAAATATTCACCAAAAATACAAATTTCACCGGAATCCGATGGGGACTGCTGTGTCTCGTTCAGCCAGTATAGGAGCACATTTGGGAGCGATTTCGGGTCAATCGGTCCAAAGACCTGGAAGCTATTGAAAAAATGGGCCACTTTTTTCTTTAAAATATTCACCAAAAATACAAATTTCACCGGAATCCGATGGGGACTGCTGTGTCTCATTCAGCGAGTAGAGGACCACATTCGTGACAAATTTCGAGTCAATCGGTCAAAAGACGACCGTAACCCTAACCCTAGCTCCATAACCCTAACCCTAACCCTAACCCTAATGCCAGCCTTAAGGCAGTCTCATGAAACATTGTCTCTTTTCACTAAAATATTCACCAAAAATACAAATTTCACCGGAATCCGATGGGGTCTGCTGTGTCTCGTTCAGCCAGTATAGGAGCACATTTGGGAGCGATTTCGAGTCAATCGGTCCAAAGACCTGGAAGCTATTGAAAAAATGGGCCACTTTTTTCTTTAAAATATTCACCAAAAATACAAATTTCACCGGAATCCGATGGGGACTGCTGTGTCTCGTTCAGCCAGTATAGGAGCACATTTGGGAGCGATTTCGGGTCAATCGGTCCAAAGACCTGGAAGCTATTGAAAAAATGGGCCACTTTTTTCTTTAAAATATTCACCAAAAATACAAATTTCACCGGAATCCGATGGGGACTGCTGTGTCTCATTCAGCGAGTAGAGGACCACATTCGTGACAAATTTCGAGTCAATCGGTCAAAAGACGACCGTAACCCTAACCCTAGCTCCATAACCCTAACCCTAACCCTAACCCTAATGCCAGCCTTAAGGCAGTCTCATGAAACATTGTCTCTTTTCACTAAAATATTCACCAAAAATACAAATTTCACCGGAATCCGATGGGGTCTGCTGTGTCTCGTTCAGCCAGTATAGGAGCACATTTGGGAGCGATTTCGAGTCAATCGGTCCAAAGACCTGGAAGCTATTGTAAAAATGGGCCACTTTTTTCACTAAAATATTCACCAAAAATACAAATTTCACCGGAATCCGATGGGGACTGCTGTGTCTCGTTCAGCCAGTATAGGAGCACATTTGGGAGCGATTTCGAGTCAATCGGTCCAAAGACCTGGAAGCTATTGAAAAAATGGGCCACTTTTTTCTTTAAAATATTCACCAAAAATACAAATTTCACCGGAATCCGATGGGACTGCTGTGTCTCATTCAGCGAGTAGAGGACCACATTCGTGACGAATTTCGAGTCAATCGGTCAAAAGACGACCGTAACCCTAACCCTAGCTCCATAACCCTAACCCTAACCCTAACCCTAATGCCAGCCTTAAGGCAGTCTCATGAAACATTGTCTCTTTTCACTAAAATATTCACCAAAAATACAAATTTCACCGGAATCCGATGGGGACTGCTGTGTCTCGTTCAGCCAGTATAGGAGCACATTTGGGAGCGATTTCGAGTCAATCGGTCCAAAGACCTGGAAGCTTTTGAAAAAATGGGCCACTTTTTTCTTTAAAATATTCACCAAAAATACAAATTTCACCGGAATCCGATGGGGACTGCTGTGTCTCGTTCAGCCAGTATAGGAGCACATTTGGGAGCGATTTCGGGTCAATCGGTCCAAAGACCTGGAAGCTATTGAAAAAATGGGCCACTTTTTTCTTTAAAATATTCACCAAAAATACAAATTTCACCGGAATCCGATGGGGACTGCTGTGTCTCATTCAGCGAGTGGAGGACCACATTCGTGACGAATTTCGAGTCAATCGGTCAAAAGACGACCGTAACCCTAACCCTAGCTCCATAACCCTAACCCTAACCCTAACCCTAATGCCAGCCTTAAGGCAGTCTCATGAAACATTGTCACTTTTCACTAAAATATTCACCAAAAATACAAATTTCACCGGAATCCGATGGGGTCTGCTGTGTCTCGTTCAGCCAGTATAGGAGCACATTTGGGAGCGATTTCGAGTCAATCGGTCCAAAGACCTGGAAGCTATTGAAAAAATGGGCCACTTTTTTCTTTAAAATATTCACCAAAAATACAAATTTCACCGGAATCCGATGGGGACTGCTGTGTCTCATTCAGCGAGTAGAGGACCACATTCGTGACGAATTTCGAGTCAATCGGTCAAAAGACGACCGTAACCCTAACCCTAGCTCCATAACCCTAACCCTAACCCTAACCCTAATGCCAGCCTTAAGGCAGTCTCATGAAACATTGTCTCTTTTCACTAAAATATTCACCAAAAATACAAATTTCACCGGAATCCGATGGGGTCTGCTGTGTCTCGTTCAGCCAGTATAGGAGCACATTTGGGAGCGATTTCGAGTCAATCGGTCCAAAGACCTGGAAGCTATTGAAAAAATGGGCCACTTTTTTCACTAAAATATTCACCAAAAATACAAATTTCACCGGAATCCGATGGGGACTGCTGTGTCTCGTTCAGCCAGTATAGGAGCACATTTGGGAGCGATTTCGAGTCAATCGGTCCAAAGACCTGGAAGCTATTGAAAAAATGGGCCACTTTTTTCTTTAAAATATTCACCAAAAATACAAATTTCACCGGAATCCGATGGGGACTGCTGTGTCTCATTCAGCGAGTAGAGGACCACATTCGTGACGAATTTCGAGTCAATCGGTCAAAAGACGACCGTAACCCTAACCCTAGCTCCATAACCCTAACCCTAACCCTAACCCTAATGCCAGCCTTAAGGCAGTCTCATGAAACATTGTCTCTTTTCACTAAAATATTCACCAAAAATACAAATTTCACCGGAATCCGATGGGGACTGCTGTGTCTCGTTCAGCCAGTATAGGAGCACATTTGGGAGCGATTTCGAGTCAATCGGTCCAAAGACCTGGAAGCTATTGAAAAAATGGGCCACTTTTTTCACTAAAATATTCACCAAAAATACAAATTTCACCGGAATCCGATGGGGACTGCTGTGTCTCGTTCAGCCAGTATAGGAGCACATTTGGGAGCGATTTCGAGTCAATCGGTCCAAAGACCTGGAAGCTATTGAAAAAATGGGCCACTTTTTTCTTCAAAATATTCACCAAAAATACAAATTTCACCAGAATCCGATGGGGACTGATGTGTCTCATTCAGCGAGTAGAGGACCACATTCGTGACGAATTTCGAGTCAATCGGTCAAAAGACGACCGTAACCCTAACCCTAGCTCCATAACCCTAACCCTAACCCTAATGCCAGCCTTAAGGCAGTCTCATGAAACATTGTCTCTTTTCACTAAAATATTCACCAAAAATACAAATTTCACCGGAATCCGATGGGGACTGCTGTGTCTCGTTCAGCCAGTATAGGAGCACATTTGGGAGCGATTTCGAGTCAATCGGTCCAAAGACCTGGAAGCTATTGAAAAAATGGGCCACTTTTTTCTTTAAAATATTCACCAAAAATACAAATTTCACCGGAATCCGATGGGGACTGCTGTGTCTCGTTCAGCCAGTATAGGAGCACATTTGGGAGCGATTTCGAGTCAATCGGTCCAAAGACCTGGAAGCTATTGAAAAAATGGGCCACTTTTTTCTTTAAAATATTCACCAAAAATACAAATTTCACCGGAATCCGATGGGGACTGCTGTGTCTCATTCAGCGAGTAGAGGACCACATTCGTGACGAATTTCGAGTCAATCGGTCAAAAGACGACCGTAACCCTAACCCTAGCTCCATAACCCTAACCCTAACCCTAACCCTAATGCCAGCCTTAAGGCAGTCTCATGAAACATTGTCTCTTTTCACTAAAATATTCACCAAAAATACAAATTTCACCGGAATCCGATGGGGACTGCTGTGTCTCGTTCAGCCAGTATAGGAGCACATTTGGGAGCGATTTCGAGTCAATCGGTCCAAAGACCTGGAAGCTATTGAAAAAATGGGCCACTTTTTTCACTAAAATATTCACCAAAAATACAAATTTCACCGGAATCCGATGGGGACTGCTGTGTCTCGTTCAGCCAGTATAGGAGCACATTTGGGAGCGATTTCGAGTCAATCGGTCCAAAGACCTGGAAGCTATTGAAAAAATGGGCCACTTTTTTCTTCAAAATATTCACC
The DNA here is from genome assembly GCF_040436345.1 of Pagrus major. Taxonomy (NCBI): domain Eukaryota; kingdom Metazoa; phylum Chordata; class Actinopteri; order Spariformes; family Sparidae; genus Pagrus; species Pagrus major. The sequence continues at coordinate 23,709,444 of NC_133236.1, read as the reverse complement.
AAAAATACAAATTTCACCAGAATCCGATGGGGACTGCTGTGTCTCATTCAGCGAGTAGAGGACCACATTCGTGACGAATTTCGAGTCAATCGGTCAAAAGACGACCGTAACCCTAACCCTAGCTCCATAACCCTAACCCTAACCCTAACCCTAATGCCAGCCTTAAGGCAGTCTCATGAAACATTGTCTCTTTTCACTAAAATATTCACCAAAAATACAAATTTCACCGGAATCCGATGGGGACTGCTGTGTCTCGTTCAGCCAGTATAGGAGCACATTTGGGAGCGATTTCGAGTCAATCGGTCCAAAGACCTGGAAGCTATTGAAAAAATGGGCCACTTTTTTCACTAAAATATTCACCAAAAATACAAATTTCACCGGAATCCGATGGGGACTGCTGTGTCTCATTCAGCGAGTAGAGGACCACATTCGTGACGAATTTCGAGTCAATCGGTCAAAAGACGACCGTAACCCTAACCCTAGCTCCATAACCCTAACCCTAACCCTAACCCTAATGCCAGCCTTAAGGCAGTCTCATGAAACATTGTCTCTTTTCACTAAAATATTCACCAAAAATACAAATTTCACCGGAATCCGATGGGGACTGCTGTGTCTCGTTCAGCCAGTATAGGAGCACATTTGGGAGCGATTTCGAGTCAATCGGTCCAAAGACCTGGAAGCTATTGAAAAAATGGGCCACTTTTTTCACTAAAATATTCACCAAAAATACAAATTTCACCGGAATCCGATGGGGACTGCTGTGTCTCGTTCAGCCAGTATAGGAGCACATTTGGGAGCGATTTCGAGTCAATCGGTCCAAAGACCTGGAAGCTATTGAAAAAATGGGCCACTTTTTTCTTCAAAATATTCACCAAAAATACAAATTTCACCAGAATCCGATGGGGACTGCTGTGTCTCATTCAGCGAGTAGAGGACCACATTCGTGACGAATTTCGAGTCAATCGGTCAAAAGACGACCGTAACCCTAACCCTAGCTCCATAACCCTAACCCTAACCCTAACCCTAATGCCAGCCTTAATGCAGTCTCATGAAACATTGTCTCTTTTCACTAAAATATTCACCAAAAATACAAATTTCACCGGAATCCGATGGGGACTGCTGTGTCTCGTTCAGCCAGTATAGGAGCACATTTGGGAGCGATTTCGAGTCAATCGGTCCAAAGACCTGGAAGCTATTGAAAAAATGGGCCACTTTTTTCTTTAAAATATTCACCAAAAATACAAATTTCACCGGAATCCGATGGGGACTGCTGTGTCTCGTTCAGCCAGTATAGGAGCACATTTGGGAGCGATTTCGAGTCAATCGGTCCAAAGACCTGGAAGCTATTGAAAAAATGGGCCACTTTTTTCTTTAAAATATTCACCAAAAATACAAATTTCACCGGAATCCGATGGGGACTGCTGTGTCTCATTCAGCGAGTAGAGGACCACATTCGTGACGAATTTCGAGTCAATCGGTCAAAAGACGACCGTAACCCTAACCCTAGCTCCATAACCCTAACCCTAACCCTAACCCTAATGCCAGCCTTAAGGCAGTCTCATGAAACATTGTCTCTTTTCACTAAAATATTCACCAAAAATACAAATTTCACCGGAATCCGATGGGGACTGCTGTGTCTCGTTCAGCCAGTATAGGAGCACATTTGGGAGCGATTTCGAGTCAATCGGTCCAAAGACCTGGAAGCTATTGAAAAAATGGGCCACTTTTTTCTTTAAAATATTCACCAAAAATACAAATTTCACCGGAATCCGATGGGGACTGCTGTGTCTCATTCAGCGAGTAGAGGACCACATTCGTGACGAATTTCGAGTCAATCGGTCAAAAGACGACCGTAACCCTAACCCTAGCTCCATAACCCTAACCCTAACCCTAACCCTAATGCCAGCCTTAATGCAGTCTCATGAAACATTGTCTCTTTTCACTAAAATATTCACCAAAAATACAAATTTCACCGGAATCCGATGGGGACTGCTGTGTCTCGTTCAGCCAGTATAGGAGCACATTTGGGAGCGATTTCGAGTCAATCGGTCCAAAGACCTGGAAGCTATTGAAAAAATGGGCCACTTTTTTCACTAAAATATTCACCAAAAATACAAATTTCACCGGAATCCGATGGGGACTGCTGTGTCTCGTTCAGCCAGTATAGGAGCACATTTGGGAGCGATTTCGAGTCAATCGGTCCAAAGACCTGGAAGCTATTGAAAAAATGGGCCACTTTTTTCTTTAAAATATTCACCAAAAATACAAATTTCACCGGAATCCGATGGGGACTGCTGTGTCTCATTCAGCGAGTAGAGGACCACATTCGTGACGAATTTCGAGTCAATCGGTCAAAAGACGACCGTAACCCTAACCCTAGCTCCATAACCCTAACCCTAACCCTAACCCTAATGCCAGCCTTAAGGCAGTCTCATGAAACATTGTCTCTTTTCACTAAAATATTCACCAAAAATACAAATTTCACCGGAATCCGATGGGGACTGCTGTGTCTCGTTCAGCCAGTATAGGAGCACATTTGGGAGCGATTTCGAGTCAATCGGTCCAAAGACCTGGAAGCTATTGAAAAAATGGGCCACTTTTTTCTTTAAAATATTCACCAAAAATACAAATTTCACCGGAATCCGATGGGGACTGCTGTGTCTCGTTCAGCCAGTATAGGAGCACATTTGGGAGCGATTTCGGGTCAATCGGTCCAAAGACCTGGAAGCTATTGAAAAAATGGGCCACTTTTTTCTTTAAAATATTCACCAAAAATACAAATTTCACCGGAATCCGATGGGGACTGCTGTGTCTCATTCAGCGAGTAGAGGACCACATTCGTGACGAATTTCGAGTCAATCGGTCAAAAGACGACCGTAACCCTAACCCTAGCTCCATAACCCTAACCCTAACCCGAACCCTAATGCCAGCCTTAAGGCAGTCTCATGAAACATTGTCTCTTTTCACTAAAATATTCACCAAAAATACAAATTTCACCGGAATCCGATGGGGACTGCTGTGTCTCGTTCAGCCAGTATAGGAGCACATTTGGGAGCGATTTCGGGTCAATCGGTCCAAAGACCTGGAAGCTATTGAAAAAATGGGCCACTTTTTTCTTTAAAATATTCACCAAAAATACAAATTTCACCGGAATCCGATGGGGACTGCTGTGTCTCATTCAGCGAGTAGAGGACCACATTCGTGACGAATTTCGAGTCAATCGGTCAAAAGACGACCGTAACCCTAACCCTAGCTCCATAACCCTAACCCTAACCCTAACCCTAATGCCAGCCTTAAGGCAGTCTCATGAAACATTGTCTCTTTTCACTAAAATATTCACCAAAAATACAAATTTCACCGGAATCCGATGGGGTCTGCTGTGTCTCGTTCAGCCAGTATAGGAGCACATTTGGGAGCGATTTCGAGTCAATCGGTCCAAAGACCTGGAAGCTATTGAAAAAATGGGCCACTTTTTTCTTTAAAATATTCACCAAAAATACAAATTTCACCGGAATCCGATGGGGACTGCTGTGTCTCATTCAGCGAGTAGAGGACCACATTCGTGACGAATTTCGAGTCAATCGGTCAAAAGACGACCGTAACCCTAACCCTAGCTCCATAACCCTAACCCTAACCCTAACCCTAATGCCAGCCTTAAGGCAGTCTCATGAAACATTGTCACTTTTCACTAAAATATTCACCAAAAATACAAATTTCACCGGAATCCGATGGGGTCTGCTGTGTCTCGTTCAGCCAGTATAGGAGCACATTTGGGAGCGATTTCGAGTCAATCGGTCCAAAGACCTGGAAGCTATTGAAAAAATGGGCCACTTTTTTCTTTAAAATATTCACCAAAAATACAAATTTCACCGGAATCCGATGGGGACTGCTGTGTCTCATTCAGCGAGTAGAGGACCACATTCGTGACGAATTTCGAGTCAATCGGTCAAAAGACGACCGTAACCCTAACCCTAGCTCCATAACCCTAACCCTAACCCTAACCCTAATGCCAGCCTTAAGGCAGTCTCATGAAACATTGTCTCTTTTCACTAAAATATTCACCAAAAATACAAATTTCACCGGAATCCGATGGGGTCTGCTGTGTCTCGTTCAGCCAGTATAGGAGCACATTTGGGAGCGATTTCGAGTCAATCGGTCCAAAGACCTGGAAGCTATTGTAAAAATGGGCCACTTTTTTCACTAAAATATTCACCAAAAATACAAATTTCACCGGAATCCGATGGGGACTGCTGTGTCTCGTTCAGCCAGTATAGGAGCACATTTGGGAGCGATTTCGAGTCAATCGGTCCAAAGACCTGGAAGCTATTGAAAAAATGGGCCACTTTTTTCTTTAAAATATTCACCAAAAATACAAATTTCACCAGAATCCGATGGGGACTGCTGTGTCTCGTTCAGCCAGTATAGGAGCACATTTGGGAGCGATTTCGGGTCAATCGGTCCAAAGACCTGGAAGCTATTGAAAAAATGGGCCACTTTTTTCTTTAAAATATTCACCAAAAATACAAATTTCACCGGAATCCGATGGGGACTGCTGTGTCTCATTCAGCGAGTAGAGGACCACATTCGTGACGAATTTCGAGTCAATCGGTCAAAAGACGACCGTAACCCTAACCCTAGCTCCATAACCCTAACCCTAACCCTAACCCTAATGCCAGCCTTAAGGCAGTCTCATGAAACATTGTCTCTTTTCACTAAAATATTCACCAAAAATACAAATTTCACCGGAATCCGATGGGGTCTGCTGTGTCTCGTTCAGCCAGTATAGGAGCACATTTGGGAGCGATTTCGAGTCAATCGGTCCAAAGACCTGGAAGCTATTGAAAAAATGGGCCACTTTTTTCACTAAAATATTCACCAAAAATACAAATTTCACCGGAATCCGATGGGGACTGCTGTGTCTCGTTCAGCCAGTATAGGAGCACATTTGGGAGCGATTTCGAGTCAATCGGTCCAAAGACCTGGAAGCTATTGAAAAAATGGGCCACTTTTTTCTTTAAAATATTCACCAAAAATACAAATTTCACCGGAATCCAATGGGGACTGCTGTGTCTCATTCAGCGAGTAGAGGACCACATTCGTGACGAATTTCGAGTCAATCGGTCATAAGACGACCGTAACCCTAACCCTAGCTCCATAACCCTAACCCTAACCCTAACCCTAATGCCAGCCTTAATGCAGTCTCATGAAACATTGTCTCTTTTCACTAAAATATTCACCAAAAATACAAATTTCACCGGAATCCGATGGGGACTGCTGTGTCTCGTTCAGCCAGTATAGGAGCACATTTGGGAGCGATTTCGAGTCAATCGGTCCAAAGACCTGGAAGCTATTGAAAAAATGGGCCACTTTTTTCACTAAAATATTCACCAAAAATACAAATTTCACCGGAATCCGATGGGGACTGCTGTGTCTCGTTCAGCCAGTATAGGAGCACATTTGGGAGCGATTTCGAGTCAATCGGTCCAAAGACCTGGAAGCTATTGAAAAAATGGGCCACTTTTTTCTTTAAAATATTCACCAAAAATACAAATTTCACCGGAATCCGATGGGGACTGCTGTGTCTCATTCAGCGAGTAGAGGACCACATTCGTGACGAATTTCGAGTCAATCGGTCAAAAGACGACCGTAACCCTAACCCTAGCTCCATAACCCTAACCCTAACCCTAACCCTAATGCCAGCCTTAAGGCAGTCTCATGAAACATTGTCTCTTTTCACTAAAATATTCACCAAAAATACAAATTTCACCGGAATCCGATGGGGACTGCTGTGTCTCGTTCAGCCAGTATAGGAGCACATTTGGGAGCGATTTCGAGTCAATCGGTCCAAAGACCTGGAAGCTATTGAAAAAATGGGCCACTTTTTTCACTAAAATATTCACCAAAAATACAAATTTCACCGGAATCCGATGGGGACTGCTGTGTCTCGTTCAGCCAGTATAGGAGCACATTTGGGAGCGATTTCGAGTCAATCGGTCCAAAGACCTGGAAGCTATTGAAAAAATGGGCCACTTTTTTCTTCAAAATATTCACCAAAAATACAAATTTCACCAGAATCCGATGGGGACTGATGTGTCTCATTCAGCGAGTAGAGGACCACATTCGTGACGAATTTCGAGTCAATCGGTCAAAAGACGACCGTAACCCTAACCCTAGCTCCATAACCCTAACCCTAACCCTAATGCCAGCCTTAAGGCAGTCTCATGAAACATTGTCTCTTTTCACTAAAATATTCACCAAAAATACAAATTTCACCGGAATCCGATGGGGACTGCTGTGTCTCGTTCAGCCAGTATAGGAGCACATTTGGGAGCGATTTCGAGTCAATCGGTCCAAAGACCTGGAAGCTATTGAAAAAATGGGCCACTTTTTTCTTTAAAATATTCACCAAAAATACAAATTTCACCGGAATCCGATGGGGACTGCTGTGTCTCGTTCAGCCAGTATAGGAGCACATTTGGGAGCGATTTCGAGTCAATCGGTCCAAAGACCTGGAAGCTATTGAAAAAATGGGCCACTTTTTTCTTTAAAATATTCACCAAAAATACAAATTTCACCGGAATCCGATGGGGACTGCTGTGTCTCATTCAGCGAGTAGAGGACCACATTCGTGACGAATTTCGAGTCAATCGGTCAAAAGACGACCGTAACCCTAACCCTAGCTCCATAACCCTAACCCTAACCCTAACCCTAATGCCAGCCTTAAGGCAGTCTCATGAAACATTGTCTCTTTTCACTAAAATATTCACCAAAAATACAAATTTCACCGGAATCCGATGGGGACTGCTGCGTCTCGTTCAGCCAGTATAGGAGCACATTTGGGAGCGATTTCGAGTCAATCGGTCCAAAGACCTGGAAGCTATTGAAAAAATGGGCCACTTTTTTCACTAAAATATTCACCAAAAATACAAATTTCACCGGAATCCGATGGGGACTGCTGTGTCTCGTTCAGCCAGTATAGGAGCACATTTGGGAGCGATTTCGAGTCAATCGGTCCAAAGACCTGGAAGCTATTGAAAAAATGGGCCACTTTTTTCTTCAAAATATTCACCAAAAATACAAATTTCACCAGAATCCGATGGGGACTGCTGTGTCTCATTCAGCGAGTAGAGGACCACATTCGTGACGAATTTCGAGTCAATCGGTCAAAAGACGACCGTAACCCTAACCCTAGCTCCATAACCCTAACCCTAACCCTAACCCTAATGCCAGCCTTAAGGCAGTCTCATGAAACATTGTCTCTTTTCACTAAAATATTCACCAAAAATACAAATTTCACCGGAATCCGATGGGGACTGCTGTGTCTCGTTCAGCCAGTATAGGAGCACATTTGGGAGCGATTTCGAGTCAATCGGTCCAAAGACCTGGAAGCTATTGAAAAAATGGGCCACTTTTTTCTTTAAAATATTCACCAAAAATACAAATTTCACCGGAATCCGATGGGGACTGCTGTGTCTCATTCAGCGAGTAGAGGACCACATTCGTGACGAATTTCGAGTCAATCGGTCAAAAGACGACCGTAACCCTAACCCTAGCTCCATAACCCTAACCCTAACCCTAACCCTAATGCCAGCCTTAAGGCAGTCTCATGAAACATTGTCTCTTTTCACTAAAATATTCACCAAAAATACAAATTTCACCGGAATCCGATGGGGTCTGCTGTGTCTCGTTCAGCCAGTATAGGAGCACATTTGGGAGCGATTTCGAGTCAATCGGTCCAAAGACCTGGATGCTATTGTAAAAATGGGCCACTTTTTTCACTAAAATATTCACCAAAAATACAAATTTCACCGGAATCCGATGGGGACTGCTGTGTCTCGTTCAGCCAGTATAGGAGCACATTTGGGAGCGATTTCGGGTCAATCGGTCCAAAGACCTGGAAGCTATTGAAAAAATGGGCCACTTTTTTCTTTAAAATATTCACCAAAAATACAAATTTCACCGGAATCCGATGGGGACTGCTGTGTCTCGTTCAGCCAGTATAGGAGCACATTTGGGAGCGATTTCGGGTCAATCGGTCCAAAGACCTGGAAGCTATTGAAAAAATGGGCCACTTTTTTCTTTAAAATATTCACCAAAAATACAAATTTCACCGGAATCCGATGGGGACTGCTGTGTCTCATTCAGCGAGTAGAGGACCACATTCGTGACGAATTTCGAGTCAATCGGTCAAAAGACGACCGTAACCCTAACCCTAGCTCCATAACCCTAACCCTAACCCTAACCCTAATGCCAGCCTTAAGGCAGTCTCATGAAACATTGTCTCTTTTCACTAAAATATTCACCAAAAATACAAATTTCACCGGAATCCGATGGGGTCTGCTGTGTCTCGTTCAGCCAGTATAGGAGCACATTTGGGAGCGATTTCGAGTCAATCGGTCCAAAGACCTGGAAGCTATTGAAAAAATGGGCCACTTTTTTCTTTAAAATATTCACCAAAAATACAAATTTCACCGGAATCCGATGGGGACTGCTGTGTCTCATTCAGCGAGTAGAGGACCACATTCGTGACGAATTTCGAGTCAATCGGTCAAAAGACGACCGTAACCCTAACCCTAGCTCCATAACCCTAACCCTAACCCTAACCCTAATGCCAGCCTTAAGGCAGTCTCATGAAACATTGTCTCTTTTCACTAAAATATTCACCAAAAATACAAATTTCACCGGAATCCGATGGGGACTGCTGTGTCTCGTTCAGCCAGTATAGGAGCACATTTGGGAGCGATTTCGGGTCAATCGGTCCAAAGACCTGGAAGCTATTGAAAAAATGGGCCACTTTTTTCTTTAAAATATTCACCAAAAATACAAATTTCACCGGAATCCGATGGGGACTGCTGTGTCTCATTCAGCGAGTAGAGGACCACATTCGTGACGAATTTCGAGTCAATCGGTCAAAAGACGACCGTAACCCTAACCCTAGCTCCATAACCCTAACCCTAACCCTAACCCTAATGCCAGCCTTAAGGCAGTCTCATGAAACATTGTCTCTTTTCACTAAAATATTCACCAAAAATACAAATTTCACCGGAATCCGATGGGGTCTGCTGTGTCTCGTTCAGCCAGTATAGGAGCACATTTGGGAGCGATTTCGAGTCAATCGGTCCAAAGACCTGGATGCTATTGTAAAAATGGGCCACTTTTTTCACTAAAATATTCACCAAAAATACAAATTTCACCGGAATCCGATGGGGACTGCTGTGTCTCGTTCAGCCAGTATAGGAGCACATTTGGGAGCGATTTCGGGTCAATCGGTCCAAAGACCTGGAAGCTATTGAAAAAATGGGCCACTTTTTTCTTTAAAATATTCACCAAAAATACAAATTTCACCGGAATCCGATGGGGACTGCTGTGTCTCATTCAGCGAGTAGAGGACCACATTCGTGACGAATTTCGAGTCAATCGGTCAAAAGACGACCGTAACCCTAACCCTAGCTCCATAACCCTAACCCTAACCCTAACCCTAATGCCAGCCTTAAGGCAGTCTCATGAAACATTGTCTCTTTTCACTAAAATATTCACCAAAAATACAAATTTCACCGGAATCCGATGGGGACTGCTGTGTCTCGTTCAGCCAGTATAGGAGCACATTTGGGAGCGATTTCGGGTCAATCGGTCCAAAGACCTGGAAGCTATTGAAAAAATGGGCCACTTTTTTCTTTAAAATATTCACCAAAAATACAAATTTCACCGGAATCCGATGGGGACTGCTGTGTCTCATTCAGCGAGTGGAGGACCACATTCGTGACGAATTTCGAGTCAATCGGTCAAAAGACGACCGTAACCCTAACCCTAGCTCCATAACCCTAACCCTAACCCTAACCCTAATGCCAGCCTTAAGGCAGTCTCATGAAACATTGTCACTTTTCACTAAAATATTCACCAAAAATACAAATTTCACCGGAATCCGATGGGGTCTGCTGTGTCTCGTTCAGCCAGTATAGGAGCACATTTGGGAGCGATTTCGAGTCAATCGGTCCAAAGACCTGGAAGCTATTGAAAAAATGGGCCACTTTTTTCTTTAAAATATTCACCAAAAATACAAATTTCACCGGAATCCGATGGGGACTGCTGTGTCTCATTCAGCGAGTAGAGGACCACATTCGTGACGAATTTCGAGTCAATCGGTCAAAAGACGACCGTAACCCTAACCCTAGCTCCATAACCCTAACCCTAACCCTAACCCTAATGCCAGCCTTAAGGCAGTCTCATGAAACATTGTCTCTTTTCACTAAAATATTCACCAAAAATACAAATTTCACCGGAATCCGATGGGGTCTGCTGTGTCTCGTTCAGCCAGTATAGGAGCACATTTGGGAGCGATTTCGAGTCAATCGGTCCAAAGACCTGGATGCTATTGTAAAAATGGGCCACTTTTTTCACTAAAATATTCACCAAAAATACAAATTTCACCGGAATCCGATGGGGACTGCTGTGTCTCGTTCAGCCAGTATAGGAGCACATTTGGGAGCGATTTCGAGTCAATCGGTCCAAAGACCTGGAAGCTATTGAAAAAATGGGCCACTTTTTTCTTTAAAATATTCACCAAAAATACAAATTTCACCAGAATCCGATGGGGACTGCTGTGTCTCGTTCAGCCAGTATAGGAGCACATTTGGGAGCGATTTCGGGTCAATCGGTCCAAAGACCTGGAAGCTATTGAAAAAATGGGCCACTTTTTTCTTTAAAATATTCACCAAAAATACAAATTTCACCGGAATCCGATGGGGACTGCTGTGTCTCATTCAGCGAGTAGAGGACCACATTCGTGACGAATTTCGAGTCAATCGGTCAAAAGACGACCGTAACCCTAACCCTAGCTCCATAACCCTAACCCTAACCCTAACCCTAATGCCAGCCTTAAGGCAGTCTCATGAAACATTGTCTCTTTTCACTAAAATATTCACCAAAAATACAAATTTCACCGGAATCCGATGGGGTCTGCTGTGTCTCGTTCAGCCAGTATAGGAGCACATTTGGGAGCGATTTCGAGTCAATCGGTCCAAAGACCTGGAAGCTATTGAAAAAATGGGCCACTTTTTTCACTAAAATATTCACCAAAAATACAAATTTCACCGGAATCCGATGGGGACTGCTGTGTCTCGTTCAGCCAGTATAGGAGCACATTTGGGAGCGATTTCGAGTCAATCGGTCCAAAGACCTGGAAGCTATTGAAAAAATGGGCCACTTTTTTCTTTAAAATATTCACCAAAAATACAAATTTCACCGGAATCCAATGGGGACTGCTGTGTCTCATTCAGCGAGTAGAGGACCACATTCGTGACGAATTTCGAGTCAATCGGTCAAAAGACGACCGTAACCCTAACCCTAGCTCCATAACCCTAACCCTAACCCTAACCCTAATGCCAGCCTTAATGCAGTCTCATGAAACATTGTCTCTTTTCACTAAAATATTCACCAAAAATACAAATTTCACCGGAATCCGATGGGGACTGCTGTGTCTCGTTCAGCCAGTATAGGAGCACATTTGGGAGCGATTTCGAGTCAATCGGTCCAAAGACCTGGAAGCTATTGAAAAAATGGGCCACTTTTTTCACTAAAATATTCACCAAAAATACAAATTTCACCGGAATCCGATGGGGACTGCTGTGTCTCGTTCAGCCAGTATAGGAGCACATTTGGGAGCGATTTCGAGTCAATCGGTCCAAAGACCTGGAAGCTATTGAAAAAATGGGCCACTTTTTTCTTTAAAATATTCACCAAAAATACAAATTTCACCGGAATCCGATGGGGACTGCTGTGTCTCATTCAGCGAGTAGAGGACCACATTCGTGACGAATTTCGAGTCAATCGGTCAAAAGACGACCGTAACCCTAACCCTAGCTCCATAACCCTAACCCTAACCCTAACCCTAATGCCAGCCTTAAGGCAGTCTCATGAAACATTGTCTCTTTTCACTAAAATATTCACCAAAAATACAAATTTCACCGGAATCCGATGGGGACTGCTGTGTCTCGTTCAGCCAGTATAGGAGCACATTTGGGAGCGATTTCGAGTCAATCGGTCCAAAGACCTGGAAGCTATTGAAAAAATGGGCCACTTTTTTCTTTAAAATATTCACCAAAAATACAAATTTCACCGGAATCCGATGGGGACTGCTGTGTCTCATTCAGCGAGTAGAGGACCACATTCGTGACGAATTTCGAGTCAATCGGTCAAAAGACGACCGTAACCCTAACCCTAGCTCCATAACCCTAACCCTAACCCTAACCCTAATGCCAGCCTTAAGGCAGTCTCATGAAACATTGTCTCTTTTCACTAAAATATTCACCAAAAATACAAATTTCACCGGAATCCGATGGGGACTGCTGTGTCTCGTTCAGCCAGTATAGGAGCACATTTGGGAGCGATTTCGAGTCAATCGGTCCAAAGACCTGGAAGCTATTGAAAAAATGGGCCACTTTTTTCACTAAAATATTCACCAAAAATACAAATTTCACCGGAATCCGATGGGGACTGCTGTGTCTCGTTCAGCCAGTATAGGAGCACATTTGGGAGCGATTTCGAGTCAATCGGTCCAAAGACCTGGAAGCTATTGAAAAAATGGGCCACTTTTTTCTTCAAAATATTCACCAAAAATACAAATTTCACCAGAATCTGATGGGGACTGATGTGTCTCATTCAGCGAGTAGAGGACCACATTCGTGACGAATTTCGAGTCAATCGGTCAAAAGACGACCGTAACCCTAACCCTAGCTCCATATAACCCTAACCCTAACCCTAATGCCAGCCTTAAGGCAGTCTCATGAAACATTGTCTCTTTTCACTAAAATATTCACCAAAAATACAAATTTCACCGGAATCCGATGGGGACTGCTGTGTCTCGTTCAGCCAGTATAGGAGCACATTTGGGAGCGATTTCGAGTCAATCGGTCCAAAGACCTGGAAGCTATTGAAAAAATGGGCCACTTTTTTCTTTAAAATATTCACCAAAAATACAAATTTCACCGGAATCCGATGGGGACTGCTGTGTCTCGTTCAGCCAGTATAGGAGCACATTTGGGAGCGATTTCGAGTCAATCGGTCCAAAGACCTGGAAGCTATTGAAAAAATGGGCCACTTTTTTCTTTAAAATATTCACCAAAAATACAAATTTCACCGGAATCCGATGGGGACTGCTGTGTCTCATTCAGCGAGTAGAGGACCACATTCGTGACGAATTTCGAGTCAATCGGTCAAAAGACGACCGTAACCCTAACCCTAGCTCCATAACCCTAACCCTAACCCTAACCCTAATGCCAGCCTTAAGGCAGTCTCATGAAACATTGTCTCTTTTCACTAAAATATTCACCAAAAATACAAATTTCACCGGAATCCGATGGGGACTGCTGTGTCTCGTTCAGCCAGTATAGGAGCACATTTGGGAGCGATTTCGAGTCAATCGGTCCAAAGACCTGGAAGCTATTGAAAAAATGGGCCACTTTTTTCACTAAAATATTCACCAAAAATACAAATTTCACCGGAATCCGATGGGGACTGCTGTGTCTCGTTCAGCCAGTATAGGAGCACATTTGGGAGCGATTTCGAGTCAATCGGTCCAAAGACCTGGAAGCTATTGAAAAAATGGGCCACTTTTTTCTTCAAAATATTCACCAAAAATACAAATTTCACCAGAATCCGATGGGGACTGCTGTGTCTCATTCAGCGAGTAGAGGACCACATTCGTGACGAATTTCGAGTCAATCGGTCAAAAGACGACCGTAACCCTAACCCTAGCTCCATAACCCTAACCCTAACCCTAACCCTAATGCCAGCCTTAAGGCAGTCTCATGAAACATTGTCTCTTTTCACTAAAATATTCACCAAAAATACAAATTTCACCGGAATCCGATGGGGACTGCTGTGTCTCGTTCAGCCAGTATAGGAGCACATTTGGGAGCGATTTCGAGTCAATCGGTCCAAAGACCTGGAAGCTATTGAAAAAATGGGCCACTTTTTTCTTTAAAATATTCACCAAAAATACAAATTTCACCGGAATCCGATGGGGACTGCTGTGTCTCATTCAGCGAGTAGAGGACCACATTCGTGACGAATTTCGAGTCAATCGGTCAAAAGACGACCGTAACCCTAACCCTAGCTCCATAACCCTAACCCTAACCCTAACCCTAATGCCAGCCTTAAGGCAGTCTCATGAAACATTGTCTCTTTTCACTAAAATATTCACCAAAAATACAAATTTCACCGGAATCCGATGGGGACTGCTGTGTCTCGTTCAGCCAGTATAGGAGCACATTTGGGAGCGATTTCGAGTCAATCAGTCCAAAGACCTGGAAGCTATTGAAAAAATGGGCCACTTTTTTCACTAAAATATTCACCAAAAATACAAATTTCACCGGAATCCGATGGGGACTGCTGTGTCTCGTTCAGCCAGTATAGGAGCACATTTGGGAGCGATTTCGAGTCAATCGGTCCAAAGACCTGGAAGCTATTGAAAAAATGGGCCACTTTTTTCTTTAAAATATTCACCAAAAATACAAATTTCACCGGAATCCGATGGGGACTGCTGTGTCTCATTCAGCGAGTAGAGGACCACATTCGTGACGAATTTCGAGTCAATCGGTCAAAAGACGACCGTAACCCTAACCCTAGCTCCATAACCCTAACCCTAACCCTAACCCTAATGCCAGCCTTAAGGCAGTCTCATGAAACATTGTCTCTTTTCACTAAAATATTCACCAAAAATACAAATTTCACCGGAATCCGATGGGGACTGCTGTGTCTCGTTCAGCCAGTATAGGAGCACATTTGGGAGCGATTTCGAGTCAATCGGTCCAAAGACCTGGAAGCTATTGAAAAAATGGGCCACTTTTTTCACTAAAATATTCACCAAAAATACAAATTTCACCGGAATCCGATGGGGACTGCTGTGTCTCATTCAGCGAGTAGAGGACCACATTCGTGACGAATTTCGAGTCAATCGGTCAAAAGACGACCGTAACCCTAACCCTAGCTCCATAACCCTAACCCTAACCCTAACCCTAATGCCAGCCTTAAGGCAGTCTCATGAAACATTGTCTCTTTTCACTAAAATATTCACCAAAAATACAAATTTCACCGGAATCCGATGGGGACTGCTGTGTCTCGTTCAGCCAGTATAGGAGCACATTTGGGAGCGATTTCGAGTCAATCGGTCCAAAGACCTGGAAGCTATTGAAAAAATGGGCCACTTTTTTCACTAAAATATTCACCAAAAATACAAATTTCACCGGAATCCGATGGGGACTGCTGTGTCTCGTTCAGCCAGTATAGGAGCACATTTGGGAGCGATTTCGAGTCAATCGGTCCAAAGACCTGGAAGCTATTGAAAAAATGGGCCACTTTTTTCTTCAAAATATTCACCAAAAATACAAATTTCACCAGAATCCGATGGGGACTGCTGTGTCTCATTCAGCGAGTAGAGGACCACATTCGTGACGAATTTCGAGTCAATCGGTCAAAAGACGACCGTAACCCTAACCCTAGCTCCATAACCCTAACCCTAACCCTAACCCTAATGCCAGCCTTAAGGCAGTCTCATGAAACATTGTCTCTTTTCACTAAAATATTCACCAAAAATACAAATTTCACCGGAATCCGATGGGGACTGCTGTGTCTCGTTCAGCCAGTATAGGAGCACATTTGGGAGCGATTTCGAGTCAATCGGTCCAAAGACCTGGAAGCTATTGAAAAAATGGGCCACTTTTTTCTTTAAAATATTCACCAAAAATACAAATTTCACCGGAATCCGATGGGGACTGCTGTGTCTCATTCAGCGAGTAGAGGACCACATTCGTGACGAATTTCGAGTCAATCGGTCAAAAGACGACCGTAACCCTAACCCTAGCTCCATAACCCTAACCCTAACCCTAACCCTAATGCCAGCCTTAAGGCAGTCTCATGAAACATTGTCTCTTTTCACTAAAATATTCACCAAAAATACAAATTTCACCGGAATCCGATGGGGACTGCTGTGTCTCGTTCAGCCAGTATAGGAGCACATTTGGGAGCGATTTCGAGTCAATCAGTCCAAAGACCTGGAAGCTATTGAAAAAATGGGCCACTTTTTTCACTAAAATATTCACCAAAAATACAAATTTCACCGGAATCCGATGGGGACTGCTGTGTCTCGTTCAGCCAGTATAGGAGCACATTTGGGAGCGATTTCGAGTCAATCGGTCCAAAGACCTGGAAGCTATTGAAAAAATGGGCCACTTTTTTCTTTAAAATATTCACCAAAAATACAAATTTCACCGGAATCCGATGGGGACTGCTGTGTCTCATTCAGCGAGTAGAGGACCACATTCGTGACGAATTTCGAGTCAATCGGTCAAAAGACGACCGTAACCCTAACCCTAGCTCCATAACCCTAACCCTAACCCTAACCCTAATGCCAGCCTTAAGGCAGTCTCATGAAACATTGTCTCTTTTCACTAAAATATTCACCAAAAATACAAATTTCACCGGAATCCGATGGGGACTGCTGTGTCTCGTTCAGCCAGTATAGGAGCACATTTGGGAGCGATTTCGAGTCAATCGGTCCAAAGACCTGGAAGCTATTGAAAAAATGGGCCACTTTTTTCACTAAAATATTCACCAAAAATACAAATTTCACCGGAATCCGATGGGGACTGCTGTGTCTCATTCAGCGAGTAGAGGACCACATTCGTGACGAATTTCGAGTCAATCGGTCAAAAGACGACCGTAACCCTAACCCTAGCTCCATAACCCTAACCCTAACCCTAACCCTAATGCCAGCCTTAAGGCAGTCTCATGAAACATTGTCTCTTTTCACTAAAATATTCACCAAAAATACAAATTTCACCGGAATCCGATGGGGACTGCTGTGTCTCGTTCAGCCAGTATAGGAGCACATTTGGGAGCGATTTCGAGTCAATCGGTCCAAAGACCTGGAAGCTATTGAAAAAATGGGCCACTTTTTTCACTAAAATATTCACCAAAAATACAAATTTCACCGGAATCCGATGGGGACTGCTGTGTCTCGTTCAGCCAGTATAGGAGCACATTTGGGAGCGATTTCGAGTCAATCGGTCCAAAGACCTGGAAGCTATTGAAAAAATGGGCCACTTTTTTCTTCAAAATATTCACCAAAAATACAAATTTCACCAGAATCCGATGGGGACTGCTGTGTCTCATTCAGCGAGTAGAGGACCACATTCGTGACGAATTTCGAGTCAATCGGTCAAAAGACGACCGTAACCCTAACCCTAGCTCCATAACCCTAACCCTAACCCTAACCCTAATGCCAGCCTTAAGGCAGTCTCATGAAACATTGTCTCTTTTCACTAAAATATTCACCAAAAATACAAATTTCACCGGAATCCGATGGGGACTGCTGTGTCTCGTTCAGCCAGTATAGGAGCACATTTGGGAGCGATTTCGAGTCAATCGGTCCAAAGACCTGGAAGCTATTGAAAAAATGGGCCACTTTTTTCTTTAAAATATTCACCAAAAATACAAATTTCACCGGAATCCGATGGGGACTGCTGTGTCTCGTTCAGCCAGTATAGGAGCACATTTGGGAGCGATTTCGAGTCAATCGGTCCAAAGACCTGGAAGCTATTGAAAAAATGGGCCACTTTTTTCTTTAAAATATTCACCAAAAATACAAATTTCACCGGAATCCGATGGGGACTGCTGTGTCTCATTCAGCGAGTAGAGGACCACATTCGTGACGAATTTCGAGTCAATCGGTCAAAAGACGACCGTAACCCTAACCCTAGCTCCATAACCCTAACCCTAACCCTAACCCTAATGCCAGCCTTAAGGCAGTCTCATGAAACATTGTCTCTTTTCACTAAAATATTCACCAAAAATACAAATTTCACCGGAATCCGATGGGGACTGCTGTGTCTCGTTCAGCCAGTATAGGAGCACATTTGGGAGCGATTTCGAGTCAATCGGTCCAAAGACCTGGAAGCTATTGAAAAAATGGGCCACTTTTTTCTTTAAAATATTCACCAAAAATACAAATTTCACCGGAATCCGATGGGGACTGCTGTGTCTCATTCAGCGAGTAGAGGACCACATTCGTGACGAATTTCGAGTCAATCGGTCAAAAGACGACCGTAACCCTAACCCTAGCTCCATAACCCTAACCCTAACCCTAACCCTAATGCCAGCCTTAATGCAGTCTCATGAAACATTGTCTCTTTTCACTAAAATATTCACCAAAAATACAAATTTCACCGGAATCCGATGGGGACTGCTGTGTCTCGTTCAGCCAGTATAGGAGCACATTTGGGAGCGATTTCGAGTCAATCGGTCCAAAGACCTGGAAGCTATTGAAAAAATGGGCCACTTTTTTCACTAAAATATTCACCAAAAATACAAATTTCACCGGAATCCGATGGGGACTGCTGTGTCTCGTTCAGCCAGTATAGGAGCACATTTGGGAGCGATTTCGAGTCAATCGGTCCAAAGACCTGGAAGCTATTGAAAAAATGGGCCACTTTTTTCTTCAAAATATTCACCAAAAATACAAATTTCACCAGAATCCGATGGGGACTGCTGTGTCTCATTCAGCGAGTAGAGGACCACATTCGTGACGAATTTCGAGTCAATCGGTCAAAAGACGACCGTAACCCTAACCCTAGCTCCATAACCCTAACCCTAACCCTAACCCTAATGCCAGCCTTAAGGCAGTCTCATGAAACATTGTCTCTTTTCACTAAAATATTCACCAAAAATACAAATTTCACCGGAATCCGATGGGGACTGCTGTGTCTCGTTCAGCCAGTATAGGAGCACATTTGGGAGCGATTTCGAGTCAATCGGTCCAAAGACCTGGAAGCTATTGAAAAAATGGGCCACTTTTTTCTTTAAAATATTCACCAAAAATACAAATTTCACCGGAATCCGATGGGGACTGCTGTGTCTCGTTCAGCCAGTATAGGAGCACATTTGGGAGCGATTTCGAGTCAATCGGTCCAAAGACCTGGAAGCTATTGAAAAAATGGGCCACTTTTTTCTTTAAAATATTCACCAAAAATACAAATTTCACCGGAATCCGATGGGGACTGCTGTGTCTCATTCAGCGAGTAGAGGACCACATTCGTGACGAATTTCGAGTCAATCGGTCAAAAGACGACCGTAACCCTAACCCTAGCTCCATAACCCTAACCCTAACCCTAACCCTAATGCCAGCCTTAAGGCAGTCTCATGAAACATTGTCTCTTTTCACTAAAATATTCACCAAAAATACAAATTTCACCGGAATCCGATGGGGACTGCTGTGTCTCGTTCAGCCAGTATAGGAGCACATTTGGGAGCGATTTCGAGTCAATCGGTCCAAAGACCTGGAAGCTATTGAAAAAATGGGCCACTTTTTTCTTTAAAATATTCACCAAAAATACAAATTTCACCGGAATCCGATGGGGACTGCTGTGTCTCATTCAGCGAGTAGAGGACCACATTCGTGACGAATTTCGAGTCAATCGGTCAAAAGACGACCGTAACCCTAACCCTAGCTCCATAACCCTAACCCTAACCCTAACCCTAATGCCAGCCTTAATGCAGTCTCATGAAACATTGTCTCTTTTCACTAAAATATTCACCAAAAATACAAATTTCACCGGAATCCGATGGGGACTGCTGTGTCTCGTTCAGCCAGTATAGGAGCACATTTGGGAGCGATTTCGAGTCAATCGGTCCAAAGACCTGGAAGCTATTGAAAAAATGGGCCACTTTTTTCACTAAAATATTCACCAAAAATACAAATTTCACCGGAATCCGATGGGGACTGCTGTGTCTCGTTCAGCCAGTATAGGAGCACATTTGGGAGCGATTTCGAGTCAATCGGTCCAAAGACCTGGAAGCTATTGAAAAAATGGGCCACTTTTTTCTTCAAAATATTCACCAAAAATACAAATTTCACCAGAATCCGATGGGGACTGCTGTGTCTCATTCAGCGAGTAGAGGACCACATTCGTGACGAATTTCGAGTCAATCGGTCAAAAGACGACCGTAACCCTAACCCTAGCTCCATAACCCTAACCCTAACCCTAACCCTAATGCCAGCCTTAAGGCAGTCTCATGAAACATTGTCTCTTTTCACTAAAATATTCACCAAAAATACAAATTTCACCGGAATCCGATGGGGACTGCTGTGTCTCGTTCAGCCAGTATAGGAGCACATTTGGGAGCGATTTCGAGTCAATCGGTCCAAAGACCTGGAAGCTATTGAAAAAATGGGCCACTTTTTTCTTTAAAATATTCACCAAAAATACAAATTTCACCGGAATCCGATGGGGACTGCTGTGTCTCATTCAGCGAGTAGAGGACCACATTCGTGACGAATTTCGAGTCAATCGGTCAAAAGACGACCGTAACCCTAACCCTAGCTCCATAACCCTAACCCTAACCCTAACCCTAATGCCAGCCTTAAGGCAGTCTCATGAAACATTGTCTCTTTTCACTAAAATATTCACCAAAAATAAAAATTTCACCGGAATCCGATGGGGACTGCTGTGTCTCGTTCAGCCAGTATAGGAGCACATTTGGGAGCGATTTCGAGTCAATCGGTCCAAAGACCTGGAAGCTATTGAAAAAATGGGCCACTTTTTTCTTTAAAATATTCACCAAAAATACAAATTTCACCGGAATCCGATGGGGACTGCTGTGTCTCATTCAGCGAGTAGAGGACCACATTCGTGACGAATTTCGAGTCAATCGGTCAAAAGACGACCGTAACCCTAACCCTAGCTCCATAACCCTAACCCTAACCCTAACCCTAATGCCAGCCTTAATGCAGTCTCATGAAACATTGTCTCTTTTCACTAAAATATTCACCAAAAATACAAATTTCACCGGAATCCGATGGGGACTGCTGTGTCTCGTTCAGCCAGTATAGGAGCACATTTGGGAGCGATTTCGAGTCAATCGGTCCAAAGACCTGGAAGCTATTGAAAAAATGGGCCACTTTTTTCACTAAAATATTCACCAAAAATACAAATTTCACCGGAATCCGATGGGGACTGCTGTGTCTCGTTCAGCCAGTATAGGAGCACATTTGGGAGCGATTTCGAGTCAATCGGTCCAAAGACCTGGAAGCTATTGAAAAAATGGGCCACTTTTTTCTTCAAAATATTCACCAAAAATACAAATTTCACCAGAATCCGATGGGGACTGCTGTGTCTCATTCAGCGAGTAGAGGACCACATTCGTGACGAATTTCGAGTCAATCGGTCAAAAGACGACCGTAACCCTAACCCTAGCTCCATAACCCTAACCCTAACCCTAACCCTAATGCCAGCCTTAAGGCAGTCTCATGAAACATTGTCTCTTTTCACTAAAATATTCACCAAAAATACAAATTTCACCGGAATCCGATGGGGACTGCTGTGTCTCGTTCAGCCAGTATAGGAGCACATTTGGGAGCGATTTCGAGTCAATCGGTCCAAAGACCTGGAAGCTATTGAAAAAATGGGCCACTTTTTTCTTTAAAATATTCACCAAAAATACAAATTTCACCAGAATCCGATGGGGACTGCTGTGTCTCATTCAGCGAGTAGAGGACCACATTCGTGACGAATTTCGAGTCAATCGGTCAAAAGACGACCGTAACCCTAACCCTAGCTCCATAACCCTAACCCTAACCCTAACCCTAATGCCAGCCTTAAGGCAGTCTCATGAAACATTGTCTCTTTTCACTAAAATATTCACCAAAAATAAAAATTTCACCGGAATCCGATGGGGACTGCTGTGTCTCGTTCAGCCAGTATAGGAGCACATTTGGGAGCGATTTCGAGTCAATCGGTCCAAAGACCTGGAAGCTATTGAAAAAATGGGCCACTTTTTTCTTTAAAATATTCACCAAAAATACAAATTTCACCGGAATCCGATGGGGACTGCTGTGTCTCATTCAGCGAGTAGAGGACCACATTCGTGACGAATTTCGAGTCAATCGGTCAAAAGACGACCGTAACCCTAACCCTAGCTCCATAACCCTAACCCTAACCCTAACCCTAATGCCAGCCTTAATGCAGTCTCATGAAACATTGTCTCTTTTCACTAAAATATTCACCAAAAATACAAATTTCACCGGAATCCGATGGGGACTGCTGTGTCTCGTTCAGCCAGTATAGGAGCACATTTGGGAGCGATTTCGAGTCAATCGGTCCAAAGACCTGGAAGCTATTGAAAAAATGGGCCACTTTTTTCACTAAAATATTCACCAAAAATACAAATTTCACCGGAATCCGATGGGGACTGCTGTGTCTCGTTCAGCCAGTATAGGAGCACATTTGGGAGCGATTTCGAGTCAATCGGTCCAAAGACCTGGAAGCTATTGAAAAAATGGGCCACTTTTTTCTTCAAAATATTCACCAAAAATACAAATTTCACCAGAATCCGATGGGGACTGCTGTGTCTCATTCAGCGAGTAGAGGACCACATTCGTGACGAATTTCGAGTCAATCGGTCAAAAGACGACCGTAACCCTAACCCTAGCTCCATAACCCTAACCCTAACCCTAACCCTAATGCCAGCCTTAAGGCAGTCTCATGAAACATTGTCTCTTTTCACTAAAATATTCAACAAAAATACAAATTTCACCGGAATCCGATGGGGACTGCTGTGTCTCGTTCAGCCAGTATAGGAGCACATTTGGGAGCGATTTCGAGTCAATCGGTCCAAAGACCTGGAAGCTATTGAAAAAATGGGCCACTTTTTTCTTTAAAATATTCACCAAAAATACAAATTTCACCGGAATCCGATGGGGACTGCTGTGTCTCGTTCAGCCAGTATAGGAGCACATTTGGGAGCGATTTCGAGTCAATCGGTCCAAAGACCTGGAAGCTATTGAAAAAATGGGCCACTTTTTTCTTTAAAATATTCACCAAAAATACAAATTTCACCGGAATCCGATGGGGACTGCTGTGTCTCATTCAGCGAGTAGAGGACCACATTCGTGACGAATTTCGAGTCAATCGGTCAAAAGACGACCGTAACCCTAACCCTAGCTCCATAACCCTAACCCTAACCCTAACCCTAATGCCAGCCTTAATGCAGTCTCATGAAACATTGTCTCTTTTCACTAAAATATTCACCAAAAATACAAATTTCACCGGAATCCGATGGGGACTGCTGTGTCTCGTTCAGCCAGTATAGGAGCACATTTGGGAGCGATTTCGAGTCAATCGGTCCAAAGACCTGGAAGCTATTGAAAAAATGGGCCACTTTTTTCACTAAAATATTCACCAAAAATACAAATTTCACCGGAATCCGATGGGGACTGCTGTGTCTCGTTCAGCCAGTATAGGAGCACATTTGGGAGCGATTTCGAGTCAATCGGTCCAAAGACCTGGAAGCTATTGAAAAAATGGGCCACTTTTTTCTTCAAAATATTCACCAAAAATACAAATTTCACCAGAATCCGATGGGGACTGCTGTGTCTCATTCAGCGAGTAGAGGACCACATTCGTGACGAATTTCGAGTCAATCGGTCAAAAGACGACCGTAACCCTAACCCTAGCTCCATAACCCTAACCCTAACCCTAACCCTAATGCCAGCCTTAAGGCAGTCTCATGAAACATTGTCTCTTTTCACTAAAATATTCACCAAAAATACAAATTTCACCGGAATCCGATGGGGACTGCTGTGTCTCGTTCAGCCAGTATAGGAGCACATTTGGGAGCGATTTCGAGTCAATCGGTCCAAAGACCTGGAAGCTATTGAAAAAATGGGCCACTTTTTTCACTAAAATATTCACCAAAAATACAAATTTCACCGGAATCCGATGGGGACTGCTGTGTCTCGTTCAGCCAGTATAGGAGCACATTTGGGAGCGATTTCGAGTCAATCGGTCCAAAGACCTGGAAGCTATTGAAAAAATGGGCCACTTTTTTCTTTAAAATATTCACCAAAAATACAAATTTCACCGGAATCCGATGGGGACTGCTGTGTCTCATTCAGCGAGTAGAGGACCACATTCGTGACGAATTTCGAGTCAATCGGTCAAAAGACGACCGTAACCCTAACCCTAGCTCCATAACCCTAACCCTAACCCTAACCCTAATGCCAGCCTTAATGCAGTCTCATGAAACATTGTCTCCTTTCACTAAAATATTCACCAAAAATACAAATTTCACCGGAATCCGATGGGGACTGCTGTGTCTCGTTCAGCCAGTATAGGAGCACATTTGGGAGCGATTTCGAGTCAATCGGTCCAAAGACCTGGAAGCTATTGAAAAAATGGGCCACTTTTTTCACTAAAATATTCACCAAAAATACAAATTTCACCGGAATCCGATGGGGACTGCTGTGTCTCGTTCAGCCAGTATAGGAGCACATTTGGGAGCGATTTCGAGTCAATCGGTCCAAAGACCTGGAAGCTATTGAAAAAATGGGCCACTTTTTTCTTCAAAATATTCACCAAAAATACAAATTTCACCAGAATCCGATGGGGACTGCTGTGTCTCATTCAGCGAGTAGAGGACCACATTCGTGACGAATTTCGAGTCAATCGGTCAAAAGACGACCGTAACCCTAACCCTAGCTCCATAACCCTAACCCTAACCCTAACCCTAATGCCAGCCTTAAGGCAGTCTCATGAAACATTGTCTCTTTTCACTAAAATATTCACCAAAAATACAAATTTCACCGGAATCCGATGGGGACTGCTGTGTCTCGTTCAGCCAGTATAGGAGCACATTTGGGAGCGATTTCGAGTCAATCGGTCCAAAGACCTGGAAGCTATTGAAAAAATGGGCCACTTTTTTCTTTAAAATATTCACCAAAAATACAAATTTCACCGGAATCCGATGGGGACTGCTGTGTCTCGTTCAGCCAGTATAGGAGCACATTTGGGAGCGATTTCGAGTCAATCGGTCCAAAGACCTGGAAGCTATTGAAAAAATGGGCCACTTTTTTCTTTAAAATATTCACCAAAAATACAAATTTCACTGGAATCCGATGGGGACTGCTGTGTCTCATTCAGCGAGTAGAGGACCACATTCGTGACGAATTTCGAGTCAATCGGTCAAAAGACAACCGTAACCCTAACCCTAGCTCCATAACCCTAACCCTAACCCTAACCATAATGCCAGCCTTAAGGCAGTCTCATGAAACATTGTCTCTTTTCACTAAAATATTCACCAAAAATACAAATTTCACCGGAATCCGATGGGGACTGCTGTGTCTCGTTCAGCCAGTATAGGAGCACATTTGGGAGCGATTTCGAGTCAATCGGTCCAAAGACCTGGAAGCTATTGAAAAAATGGGCCACTTTTTTCTTTAAAATATTCACCAAAAATACAAATTTCACCGGAATCCGATGGGGACTGCTGTGTCTCATTCAGCGAGTAGAGGACCACATTCGTGACGAATTTCGAGTCAATCGGTCAAAAGACGACCGTAACCCTAACCCTAGCTCCATAACCCTAACCCTAACCCTAACCCTAATGCCAGCCTTAATGCAGTCTCATGAAACATTGTCTCCTTTCACTAAAATATTCACCAAAAATACAAATTTCACCGGAATCCGATGGGGACTGCTGTGTCTCGTTCAGCCAGTATAGGAGCACATTTGGGAGCGATTTCGAGTCAATCGGTCCAAAGACCTGGAAGCTATTGAAAAAATGGGCCACTTTTTTCACTAAAATATTCACCAAAAATACAAATTTCACCGGAATCCGATGGGGACTGCTGTGTCTCGTTCAGCCAGTATAGGAGCACATTTGGGAGCGATTTCGAGTCAATCGGTCCAAAGACCTGGAAGCTATTGAAAAAATGGGCCACTTTTTTCTTCAAAATATTCACCAAAAATACAAATTTCACCAGAATCCGATGGGGACTGCTGTGTCTCATTCAGCGAGTAGAGGACCACATTCGTGACGAATTTCGAGTCAATCGGTCAAAAGACGACCGTAACCCTAACCCTAGCTCCATAACCCTAACCCTAACCCTAACCCTAATGCCAGCCTTAAGGCAGTCTCATGAAACATTGTCTCTTTTCACTAAAATATTCACCAAAAATACAAATTTCACCGGAATCCGATGGGGACTGCTGTGTCTCGTTCAGCCAGTATAGGAGCACATTTGGGAGCGATTTCGAGTCAATCGGTCCAAAGACCTGGAAGCTATTGAAAAAATGGGCCACTTTTTTCTTTAAAATATTCACCAAAAATACAAATTTCACCGGAATCCGATGGGGACTGCTGTGTCTCGTTCAGCCAGTATAGGAGCACATTTGGGAGCGATTTCGAGTCAATCGGTCCAAAGACCTGGAAGCTATTGAAAAAATGGGCCACTTTTTTCTTTAAAATATTCACCAAAAATACAAATTTCACCGGAATCCGATGGGGACTGCTGTGTCTCATTCAGCGAGTAGAGGACCACATTCGTGACGAATTTCGAGTCAATCGGTCAAAAGACGACCGTAACCCTAACCCTAGCTCCATAACCCTAACCCTAACCCTAACCCTAATGCCAGCCTTAAGGCAGTCTCATGAAACATTGTCTCTTTTCACTAAAATATTCACCAAAAATACAAATTTCACCGGAATCCGATGGGGACTGCTGTGTCTCGTTCAGCCAGTATAGGAGCACATTTGGGAGCGATTTCGAGTCAATCGGTCCAAAGACCTGGAAGCTATTGAAAAAATGGGCCACTTTTTTCTTTAAAATATTCACCAAAAATACAAATTTCACCGGAATCCGATGGGGACTGCTGTGTCTCGTTCAGCCAGTATAGGAGCACATTTGGGAGCGATTTCGAGTCAATCGGTCCAAAGACCTGGAAGCTATTGAAAAAATGGGCCACTTTTTTCTTTAAAATATTCACCAAAAATACAAATTTCACCGGAATCCGATGGGGACTGCTGTGTCTCATTCAGCGAGTAGAGGACCACATTCGTGACGAATTTCGAGTCAATCGGTCAAAAGACGACCGTAACCCTAACCCTAGCTCCATAACCCTAACCCTAACCCTAACCCTAATGCCAGCCTTAAGGCAGTCTCATGAAACATTGTCTCTTTTCACTAAAATATTCACCAAAAATACAAATTTCACCGGAATCCGATGGGGACTGCTGTGTCTCGTTCAGCCAGTATAGGAGCACATTTGGGAGCGATTTCGAGTCAATCAGTCCAAAGACCTGGAAGCTATTGAAAAAATGGGCCACTTTTTTCTTTAAAATATTCACCAAAAATACAAATTTCACCGGAATCCGATGGGGACTGCTGTGTCTCGTTCAGCCAGTATAGGAGCACATTTGGGAGCGATTTCGAGTCAATCGGTCCAAAGACCTGGAAGCTATTGAAAAAATGGGCCACTTTTTTCTTTAAAATATTCACCAAAAATACAAATTTCACCGGAATCCGATGGGGACTGCTGTGTCTCATTCAGCGAGTAGAGGACCACATTCGTGACGAATTTCGAGTCAATCGGTCAAAAGACGACCGTAACCCTAACCCTAGCTCCATAACCCTAACCCTAACCCTAACCCTAATGCCAGCCTTAAGGCAGTCTCATGAAACATTGTCTCTTTTCACTAAAATATTCACCAAAAATACAAATTTCACCGGAAACCGATGGGGACTGCTGTGTCTCGTTCAGCCAGTATAGGAGCACATTTGGGAGCGATTTCGAGTCAATCGGTCCAAAGACCTGGAAGCTATTGAAAAAATGGGCCACTTTTTTCACTAAAATATTCACCAAAAATACAAATTTCACCGGAATCCGATGGGGACTGCTGTGTCTCGTTCAGCCAGTATAGGAGCACATTTGGGAGCGATTTCGAGTCAATCGGTCCAAAGACCTGGAAGCTATTGAAAAAATGGGCCACTTTTTTCTTCAAAATATTCACCAAAAATACAAATTTCACCAGAATCCGATGGGGACTGCTGTGTCTCATTCAGCGAGTAGAGGACCACATTCGTGACGAATTTCGAGTCAATCGGTCAAAAGACGACCGTAACCCTAACCCTAGCTCCATAACCCTAACCCTAACCCTAACCCTAATGCCAGCCTTAAGGCAGTCTCATGAAACATTGTCTCTTTTCACTAAAATATTCACCAAAAATACAAATTTCACCGGAATCCGATGGGGACTGCTGTGTCTCGTTCAGCCAGTATAGGAGCACATTTGGGAGCGATTTCGAGTCAATCGGTCCAAAGACCTGGAAGCTATTGAAAAAATGGGCCACTTTTTTCTTTAAAATATTCACCAAAAATACAAATTTCACCGGAATCCGATGGGGACTGCTGTGTCTCGTTCAGCCAGTATAGGAGCACATTTGGGAGCGATTTCGAGTCAATCGGTCCAAAGACCTGGAAGCTATTGAAAAAATGGGCCACTTTTTTCTTTAAAATATTCACCAAAAATACAAATTTCACCGGAATCCGATGGGGACTGCTGTGTCTCATTCAGCGAGTAGAGGACCACATTCGTGACGAATTTCGAGTCAATCGGTCAAAAGACGACCGTAACCCTAACCCTAGCTCCATAACCCTAACCCTAACCCTAACCCTAATGCCAGCCTTAAGGCAGTCTCATGAAACATTGTCTCTTTTCACTAAAATATTCACCAAAAATACAAATTTCACCGGAATCCGATGGGGACTGCTGTGTCTCGTTCAGCCAGTATAGGAGCACATTTGGGAGCGATTTCGAGTCAATCGGTCCAAAGACCTGGAAGCTATTGAAAAAATGGGCCACTTTTTTCTTTAAAATATTCACCAAAAATACAAATTTCACCGGAATCCGATGGGGACTGCTGTGTCTCGTTCAGCCAGTATAGGAGCACATTTGGGAGCGATTTCGAGTCAATCGGTCCAAAGACCTGGAAGCTATTGAAAAAATGGGCCACTTTTTTCTTTAAAATATTCACCAAAAATACAAATTTCACCGGAATCCGATGGGGACTGCTGTGTCTCATTCAGCGAGTAGAGGACCACATTCGTGACGAATTTCGAGTCAATCGGTCAAAAGACGACCGTAACCCTAACCCTAGCTCCATAACCCTAACCCTAACCCTAACCCTAATGCCAGCCTTAAGGCAGTCTCATGAAACATTGTCTCTTTTCACTAAAATATTCACCAAAAATACAAATTTCACCGGAATCCGATGGGGTCTGCTGTGTCTCGTTCAGCCAGTATAGGAGCACATTTGGGAGCGATTTCGAGTCAATCGGTCCAAAGACCTGGAAGCTATTGAAAAAATGGGCCACTTTTTTCACTAAAATATTCACCAAAAATACAAATTTCACCGGAATCTGATGGGGACTGCTGTGTCTCGTTCAGCCAGTATAGGAGCACATTTGGGAGCGATTTCGAGTCAATCGGTCCAAAGACCTGGAAGCTATTGAAAAAATGGGCCACTTTTTCCTTCAAAATATTCACCAAAAATACAAATTTCACCAGAATCCGATGGGGACTGCTGTGTCTCATTCAGCGAGTAGAGGACCACATTCGTGACGAATTTCGAGTCAATCGGTCAAAAGACGACCGTAACCCTAACCCTAGCTCCATAACCCTAACCCTAACCCTAACCCTAATGCCAGCCTTAAGGCAGTCTCATGAAACATTGTCTCTTTTCACTAAAATATTCACCAAAAATACAAATTTCACCGGAATCCGATGGGGACTGCTGTGTCTCGTTCAGCCAGTATAGGAGCACATTTGGGAGCGATTTCGAGTCAATCGGTCCAAAGACCTGGAAGCTATTGAAAAAATGGGCCACTTTTTTCTTTAAAATATTCACCAAAAATACAAATTTCACCGGAATCCGATGGGGACTGCTGTGTCTCGTTCAGCCAGTATAGGAGCACATTTGGGAGCGATTTCGAGTCAATCGGTCCAAAGACCTGGAAGCTATTGAAAAAATGGGCCACTTTTTTCTTTAAAATATTCACCAAAAATACAAATTTCACCGGAATCCGATGGGGACTGCTGTGTCTCATTCAGCGAGTAGAGGACCACATTCGTGACGAATTTCGAGTCAATCGGTCAAAAGACGACCGTAACCCTAACCCTAGCTCCATAAC
Source organism: Pagrus major (assembly GCF_040436345.1). Taxonomy (NCBI): domain Eukaryota; kingdom Metazoa; phylum Chordata; class Actinopteri; order Spariformes; family Sparidae; genus Pagrus; species Pagrus major. The sequence continues at coordinate 23,679,424 of NC_133236.1, read as the reverse complement.
CCTAACCCTAACCCTAACCCTAATGCCAGCCTTAAGGCAGTCTCATGAAACATTGTCTCTTTTCACTAAAATATTCACCAAAAATACAAATTTCACCGGAATCCGATGGGGACTGCTGTGTCTCGTTCAGCCAGTATAGGAGCACATTTGGGAGCGATTTCGAGTCAATCAGTCCAAAGACCTGGAAGCTATTGAAAAAATGGGCCACTTTTTTCTTCAAAATATTCACCAAAAATACAAATTTCACCAGAATCCGATGGGGACTGCTGTGTCTCATTCAGCGAGTAGAGGACCACATTCGTGACGAATTTCGAGTCAATCGGTCAAAAGACGACCGTAACCCTAACCCTAGCTCCATAACCCTAACCCTAACCCTAACCCTAATGCCAGCCTTAAGGCAGTCTCATGAAACATTGTCTCTTTTCACTAAAATATTCACCAAAAATACAAATTTCACCGGAATCCGATGGGGACTGCTGTGTCTCGTTCAGCCAGTATAGGAGCACATTTGGGAGCGATTTCGAGTCAATCAGTCCAAAGACCTGGAAGCTATTGAAAAAATGGGCCACTTTTTTCTTTAAAATATTCACCAAAAATACAAATTTCACCGGAATCCGATGGGGACTGCTGTGTCTCGTTCAGCCAGTATAGGAGCACATTTGGGAGCGATTTCGAGTCAATCGGTCCAAAGACCTGGAAGCTATTGAAAAAATGGGCCACTTTTTTCTTTAAAATATTCACCAAAAATACAAATTTCACCGGAATCCGATGGGGACTGCTGTGTCTCATTCAGCGAGTAGAGGACCACATTCGTGACGAATTTCGAGTCAATCGGTCAAAAGACGACCGTAACCCTAACCCTAGCTCCATAACCCTAACCCTAACCCTAACCCTAATGCCAGCCTTAAGGCAGTCTCATGAAACATTGTCTCTTTTCACTAAAATATTCACCAAAAATACAAATTTCACCGGAATCCGATGGGGACTGCTGTGTCTCGTTCAGCCAGTATAGGAGCACATTTGGGAGCGATTTCGAGTCAATCGGTCCAAAGACCTGGAAGCTATTGAAAAAATGGGCCACTTTTTTCTTCAAAATATTCACCAAAAATACAAATTTCACCAGAATCCGATGGGGACTGCTGTGTCTCATTCAGCGAGTAGAGGACCACATTCGTGACGAATTTCGAGTCAATCGGTCAAAAGACGACCGTAACCCTAACCCTAGCTCCATAACCCTAACCCTAACCCTAACCCTAATGCCAGCCTTAAGGCAGTCTCATGAAACATTGTCTCTTTTCACTAAAATATTCACCAAAAATACAAATTTCACCGGAATCCGATGGGGACTGCTGTGTCTCGTTCAGCCAGTATAGGAGCACATTTGGGAGCGATTTCGAGTCAATCGGTCCAAAGACCTGGAAGCTATTGAAAAAATGGGCCACTTTTTTCTTTAAAATATTCACCAAAAATACAAATTTCACCGGAATCCGATGGGGACTGCTGTGTCTCGTTCAGCCAGTATAGGAGCACATTTGGGAGCGATTTCGAGTCAATCGGTCCAAAGACCTGGAAGCTATTGAAAAAATGGGCCACTTTTTTCTTTAAAATATTCACCAAAAATACAAATTTCACCGGAATCCGATGGGGACTGCTGTGTCTCATTCAGCGAGTAGAGGACCACATTCGTGACGAATTTCGAGTCAATCGGTCAAAAGACGACCGTAACCCTAACCCTAGCTCCATAACCCTAACCCTAACCCTAACCCTAATGCCAGCCTTAAGGCAGTCTCATGAAACATTGTCTCTTTTCACTAAAATATTCACCAAAAATACAAATTTCACCGGAATCCGATGGGGACTGCTGTGTCTCGTTCAGCCAGTATAGGAGCACATTTGGGAGCGATTTCGAGTCAATCGGTCCAAAGACCTGGAAGCTATTGAAAAAATGGGCCACTTTTTTCTTTAAAATATTCACCAAAAATACAAATTTCACCGGAATCCGATGGGGACTGCTGTGTCTCGTTCAGCCAGTATAGGAGCACATTTGGGAGCGATTTCGAGTCAATCGGTCCAAAGACCTGGAAGCTATTGAAAAAATGGGCCACTTTTTTCTTTAAAATATTCACCAAAAATACAAATTTCACCGGAATCCGATGGGGACTGCTGTGTCTCATTCAGCGAGTAGAGGACCACATTCGTGACGAATTTCGAGTCAATCGGTCAAAAGACGACCGTAACCCTAACCCTAGCTCCATAACCCTAACCCTAACCCTAACCCTAATGCCAGCCTTAAGGCAGTCTCATGAAACATTGTCTCTTTTCACTAAAATATTCACCAAAAATACAAATTTCACCGGAATCCGATGGGGACTGCTGTGTCTCGTTCAGCCAGTATAGGAGCACATTTGGGAGCGATTTCGAGTCAATCGGTCCAAAGACCTGGAAGCTATTGAAAAAATGGGCCACTTTTTTCTTTAAAATATTCACCAAAAATACAAATTTCACCGGAATCCGATGGGGACTGCTGTGTCTCGTTCAGCCAGTATAGGAGCACATTTGGGAGCGATTTCGAGTCAATCGGTCCAAAGACCTGGAAGCTATTGAAAAAATGGGCCACTTTTTTCTTTAAAATATTCACCAAAAATACAAATTTCACCGGAATCCGATGGGGACTGCTGTGTCTCATTCAGCGAGTAGAGGACCACATTCGTGACGAATTTCGAGTCAATCGGTCAAAAGACGACCGTAACCCTAACCCTAGCTCCATAACCCTAACCCTAACCCTAACCCTAATGCCAGCCTTAAGGCAGTCTCATGAAACATTGTCTCTTTTAACTAAAATATTCACCAAAAATACAAATTTCACCGGAATCCGATGGGGACTGCTGTGTCTCGTTCAGCCAGTATAGGAGCACATTTGGGAGCGATTTCGAGTCAATCGGTCCAAAGACCTGGAAGCTATTGAAAAAATGGGCCACTTTTTTCACTAAAATATTCACCAAAAATACAAATTTCACCGGAATCCGATGGGGACTGCTGTGTCTCGTTCAGCCAGTATAGGAGCACATTTGGGAGCGATTTCGAGTCAATCGGTCCAAAGACCTGGAAGCTATTGAAAAAATGGGCCACTTTTTTCTTCAAAATATTCACCAAAAATACAAATTTCACCGGAATCCGATGGGGACTGCTGTGTCTCGTTCAGCGAGTAGAGGACCACATTCGTGACGAATTTCGAGTCAATCGGTCAAAAGACGACCGTAACCCTAACCCTAGCTCCATAACCCTAACCCTAACCCTAACCCTAATGCCAGCCTTAAGGCAGTCTCATGAAACATTGTCTCTTTTCACTAAAATATTCACCAAAAATACAAATTTCACCGGAAACCGATGGGGACTGCTGTGTCTCGTTCAGCCAGTATAGGAGCACATTTGGGAGCGATTTCGAGTCAATCGGTCCAAAGACCTGGAAGCTATTGAAAAAATGGGCCACTTTTTTCACTAAAATATTCACCAAAAATACAAATTTCACCGGAATCCGATGGGGACTGCTGTGTCTCGTTCAGCCAGTATAGGAGCACATTTGGGAGCGATTTCGAGTCAATCGGTCCAAAGACCTGGAAGCTATTGAAAAAATGGGCCACTTTTTTCTTCAAAATATTCACCAAAAATACAAATTTCACCAGAATCCGATGGGGACTGCTGTGTCTCATTCAGCGAGTAGAGGACCACATTCGTGACGAATTTCGAGTCAATCGGTCAAAAGACGACCGTAACCCTAACCCTAGCTCCATAACCCTAACCCTAACCCTAACCCTAATGCCAGCCTTAAGGCAGTCTCATGAAACATTGTCTCTTTTCACTAAAATATTCACCAAAAATACAAATTTCACCGGAATCCGATGGGGACTGCTGTGTCTCGTTCAGCCAGTATAGGAGCACATTTGGGAGCGATTTCGAGTCAATCGGTCCAAAGACCTGGAAGCTATTGAAAAAATGGGCCACTTTTTTCTTTAAAATATTCACCAAAAATACAAATTTCACCGGAATCCGATGGGGACTGCTGTGTCTCGTTCAGCCAGTATAGGAGCACATTTGGGAGCGATTTCGAGTCAATCGGTCCAAAGACCTGGAAGCTATTGAAAAAATGGGCCACTTTTTTCTTTAAAATATTCACCAAAAATACAAATTTCACCGGAATCCGATGGGGACTGCTGTGTCTCATTCAGCGAGTAGAGGACCACATTCGTGACGAATTTCGAGTCAATCGGTCAAAAGACGACCGTAACCCTAACCCTAGCTCCATAACCCTAACCCTAACCCTAACCCTAATGCCAGCCTTAAGGCAGTCTCATGAAACATTGTCTCTTTTCACTAAAATATTCACCAAAAATACAAATTTCACCGGAATCCGATGGGGACTGCTGTGTCTCGTTCAGCCAGTATAGGAGCACATTTGGGAGCGATTTCGAGTCAATCGGTCCAAAGACCTGGAAGCTATTGAAAAAATGGGCCACTTTTTTCTTTAAAATATTCACCAAAAATACAAATTTCACCGGAATCCGATGGGGACTGCTGTGTCTCGTTCAGCCAGTATAGGAGCACATTTGGGAGCGATTTCGAGTCAATCGGTCCAAAGACCTGGAAGCTATTGAAAAAATGGGCCACTTTTTTCTTTAAAATATTCACCAAAAATACAAATTTCACCGGAATCCGATGGGGACTGCTGTGTCTCATTCAGCGAGTAGAGGACCACATTCGTGACGAATTTCGAGTCAATCGGTCAAAAGACGACCGTAACCCTAACCCTAGCTCCATAACCCTAACCCTAACCCTAACCCTAATGCCAGCCTTAAGGCAGTCTCATGAAACATTGTCTCTTTTCACTAAAATATTCACCAAAAATACAAATTTCACCGGAATCCGATGGGGTCTGCTGTGTCTCGTTCAGCCAGTATAGGAGCACATTTGGGAGCGATTTCGAGTCAATCGGTCCAAAGACCTGGAAGCTATTGAAAAAATGGGCCACTTTTTTCACTAAAATATTCACCAAAAATACAAATTTCACCGGAATCTGATGGGGACTGCTGTGTCTCGTTCAGCCAGTATAGGAGCACATTTGGGAGCGATTTCGAGTCAATCGGTCCAAAGACCTGGAAGCTATTGAAAAAATGGGCCACTTTTTCCTTCAAAATATTCACCAAAAATACAAATTTCACCAGAATCCGATGGGGACTGCTGTGTCTCATTCAGCGAGTAGAGGACCACATTCGTGACGAATTTCGAGTCAATCGGTCAAAAGACGACCGTAACCCTAACCCTAGCTCCATAACCCTAACCCTAACCCTAACCCTAATGCCAGCCTTAAGGCAGTCTCATGAAACATTGTCTCTTTTCACTAAAATATTCACCAAAAATACAAATTTCACCGGAATCCGATGGGGACTGCTGTGTCTCGTTCAGCCAGTATAGGAGCACATTTGGGAGCGATTTCGAGTCAATCGGTCCAAAGACCTGGAAGCTATTGAAAAAATGGGCCACTTTTTTCTTTAAAATATTCACCAAAAATACAAATTTCACCGGAATCCGATGGGGACTGCTGTGTCTCGTTCAGCCAGTATAGGAGCACATTTGGGAGCGATTTCGAGTCAATCGGTCCAAAGACCTGGAAGCTATTGAAAAAATGGGCCACTTTTTTCTTTAAAATATTCACCAAAAATACAAATTTCACCGGAATCCGATGGGGACTGCTGTGTCTCATTCAGCGAGTAGAGGACCACATTCGTGACGAATTTCGAGTCAATCGGTCAAAAGACGACCGTAACCCTAACCCTAGCTCCATAACCCTAACCCTAACCCTAACCCTAATGCCAGCCTTAAGGCAGTCTCATGAAACATTGTCTCTTTTCACTAAAATATTCACCAAAAATACAAATTTCACCGGAATCCGATGGGGACTGCTGTGTCTCGTTCAGCCAGTATAGGAGCACATTTGGGAGCGATTTCGAGTCAATCAGTCCAAAGACCTGGAAGCTATTGAAAAAATGGGCCACTTTTTTCTTCAAAATATTCACCAAAAATACAAATTTCACCAGAATCCGATGGGGACTGCTGTGTCTCATTCAGCGAGTAGAGGACCACATTCGTGACGAATTTCGAGTCAATCGGTCAAAAGACGACCGTAACCCTAACCCTAGCTCCATAACCCTAACCCTAACCCTAACCCTAATGCCAGCCTTAAGGCAGTCTCATGAAACATTGTCTCTTTTCACTAAAATATTCACCAAAAATACAAATTTCACCGGAATCCGATGGGGACTGCTGTGTCTCGTTCAGCCAGTATAGGAGCACATTTGGGAGCGATTTCGAGTCAATCAGTCCAAAGACCTGGAAGCTATTGAAAAAATGGGCCACTTTTTTCTTTAAAATATTCACCAAAAATACAAATTTCACCGGAATCCGATGGGGACTGCTGTGTCTCGTTCAGCCAGTATAGGAGCACATTTGGGAGCGATTTCGAGTCAATCGGTCCAAAGACCTGGAAGCTATTGAAAAAATGGGCCACTTTTTTCTTTAAAATATTCACCAAAAATACAAATTTCACCGGAATCCGATGGGGACTGCTGTGTCTCATTCAGCGAGTAGAGGACCACATTCGTGACGAATTTCGAGTCAATCGGTCAAAAGACGACCGTAACCCTAACCCTAGCTCCATAACCCTAACCCTAACCCTAACCCTAATGCCAGCCTTAAGGCAGTCTCATGAAACATTGTCTCTTTTCACTAAAATATTCACCAAAAATACAAATTTCACCGGAATCCGATGGGGACTGCTGTGTCTCGTTCAGCCAGTATAGGAGCACATTTGGGAGCGATTTCGAGTCAATCGGTCCAAAGACCTGGAAGCTATTGAAAAAATGGGCCACTTTTTTCTTCAAAATATTCACCAAAAATACAAATTTCACCAGAATCCGATGGGGACTGCTGTGTCTCATTCAGCGAGTAGAGGACCACATTCGTGACGAATTTCGAGTCAATCGGTCAAAAGACGACCGTAACCCTAACCCTAGCTCCATAACCCTAACCCTAACCCTAACCCTAATGCCAGCCTTAAGGCAGTCTCATGAAACATTGTCTCTTTTCACTAAAATATTCACCAAAAATACAAATTTCACCGGAATCCGATGGGGACTGCTGTGTCTCGTTCAGCCAGTATAGGAGCACATTTGGGAGCGATTTCGAGTCAATCGGTCCAAAGACCTGGAAGCTATTGAAAAAATGGGCCACTTTTTTCTTTAAAATATTCACCAAAAATACAAATTTCACCGGAATCCGATGGGGACTGCTGTGTCTCGTTCAGCCAGTATAGGAGCACATTTGGGAGCGATTTCGAGTCAATCGGTCCAAAGACCTGGAAGCTATTGAAAAAATGGGCCACTTTTTTCTTTAAAATATTCACCAAAAATACAAATTTCACCGGAATCCGATGGGGACTGCTGTGTCTCATTCAGCGAGTAGAGGACCACATTCGTGACGAATTTCGAGTCAATCGGTCAAAAGACGACCGTAACCCTAACCCTAGCTCCATAACCCTAACCCTAACCCTAACCCTAATGCCAGCCTTAAGGCAGTCTCATGAAACATTGTCTCTTTTCACTAAAATATTCACCAAAAATACAAATTTCACCGGAATCCGATGGGGACTGCTGTGTCTCGTTCAGCCAGTATAGGAGCACATTTGGGAGCGATTTCGAGTCAATCGGTCCAAAGACCTGGAAGCTATTGAAAAAATGGGCCACTTTTTTCTTTAAAATATTCACCAAAAATACAAATTTCACCGGAATCCGATGGGGACTGCTGTGTCTCGTTCAGCCAGTATAGGAGCACATTTGGGAGCGATTTCGAGTCAATCGGTCCAAAGACCTGGAAGCTATTGAAAAAATGGGCCACTTTTTTCTTTAAAATATTCACCAAAAATACAAATTTCACCGGAATCCGATGGGGACTGCTGTGTCTCATTCAGCGAGTAGAGGACCACATTCGTGACGAATTTCGAGTCAATCGGTCAAAAGACGACCGTAACCCTAACCCTAGCTCCATAACCCTAACCCTAACCCTAACCCTAATGCCAGCCTTAAGGCAGTCTCATGAAACATTGTCTCTTTTCACTAAAATATTCACCAAAAATACAAATTTCACCGGAATCCGATGGGGACTGCTGTGTCTCGTTCAGCCAGTATAGGAGCACATTTGGGAGCGATTTCGAGTCAATCGGTCCAAAGACCTGGAAGCTATTGAAAAAATGGGCCACTTTTTTCTTTAAAATATTCACCAAAAATACAAATTTCACCGGAATCCGATGGGGACTGCTGTGTCTCGTTCAGCCAGTATAGGAGCACATTTGGGAGCGATTTCGAGTCAATCGGTCCAAAGACCTGGAAGCTATTGAAAAAATGGGCCACTTTTTTCTTTAAAATATTCACCAAAAATACAAATTTCACCGGAATCCGATGGGGACTGCTGTGTCTCATTCAGCGAGTAGAGGACCACATTCGTGACGAATTTCGAGTCAATCGGTCAAAAGACGACCGTAACCCTAACCCTAGCTCCATAACCCTAACCCTAACCCTAACCCTAATGCCAGCCTTAAGGCAGTCTCATGAAACATTGTCTCTTTTAACTAAAATATTCACCAAAAATACAAATTTCACCGGAATCCGATGGGGACTGCTGTGTCTCGTTCAGCCAGTATAGGAGCACATTTGGGAGCGATTTCGAGTCAATCGGTCCAAAGACCTGGAAGCTATTGAAAAAATGGGCCACTTTTTTCACTAAAATATTCACCAAAAATACAAATTTCACCGGAATCCGATGGGGACTGCTGTGTCTCGTTCAGCCAGTATAGGAGCACATTTGGGAGCGATTTCGAGTCAATCGGTCCAAAGACCTGGAAGCTATTGAAAAAATGGGCCACTTTTTTCTTCAAAATATTCACCAAAAATACAAATTTCACCAGAATCCGATGGGGACTGCTGTGTCTCATTCAGCGAGTAGAGGACCACATTCGTGACGAATTTCGAGTCAATCGGTCAAAAGACGACCGTAACCCTAACCCTAGCTCCATAACCCTAACCCTAACCCTAACCCTAATGCCAGCCTTAAGGCAGTCTCATGAAACATTGTCTCTTTTCACTAAAATATTCACCAAAAATACAAATTTCACCGGAATCCGATGGGGACTGCTGTGTCTCGTTCAGCCAGTATAGGAGCACATTTGGGAGCGATTTCGAGTCAATCGGTCCAAAGACCTGGAAGCTATTGAAAAAATGGGCCACTTTTTTCTTTAAAATATTCACCAAAAATACAAATTTCACCGGAATCCGATGGGGACTGCTGTGTCTCGTTCAGCCAGTATAGGAGCACATTTGGGAGCGATTTCGAGTCAATCGGTCCAAAGACCTGGAAGCTATTGAAAAAATGGGCCACTTTTTTCTTTAAAATATTCACCAAAAATACAAATTTCACCGGAATCCGATGGGGACTGCTGTGTCTCATTCAGCGAGTAGAGGACCACATTCGTGACGAATTTCGAGTCAATCGGTCAAAAGACGACCGTAACCCTAACCCTAGCTCCATAACCCTAACCCTAACCCTAACCCTAATGCCAGCCTTAAGGCAGTCTCATGAAACATTGTCTCTTTTCACTAAAATATTCACCAAAAATACAAATTTCACCGGAATCCGATGGGGACTGCTGTGTCTCGTTCAGCCAGTATAGGAGCACATTTGGGAGCGATTTCGAGTCAATCGGTCCAAAGACCTGGAAGCTATTGAAAAAATGGGCCACTTTTTTCTTTAAAATATTCACCAAAAATACAAATTTCACCGGAATCCGATGGGGACTGCTGTGTCTCGTTCAGCCAGTATAGGAGCACATTTGGGAGCGATTTCGAGTCAATCGGTCCAAAGACCTGGAAGCTATTGAAAAAATGGGCCACTTTTTTCTTTAAAATATTCACCAAAAATACAAATTTCACCGGAATCCGATGGGGACTGCTGTGTCTCATTCAGCGAGTAGAGGACCACATTCGTGACGAATTTCGAGTCAATCGGTCAAAAGACGACCGTAACCCTAACCCTAGCTCCATAACCCTAACCCTAACCCTAACCCTAATGCCAGCCTTAAGGCAGTCTCATGAAACATTGTCTCTTTTCACTAAAATATTCACCAAAAATACAAATTTCACCGGAATCCGATGGGGTCTGCTGTGTCTCGTTCAGCCAGTATAGGAGCACATTTGGGAGCGATTTCGAGTCAATCGGTCCAAAGACCTGGAAGCTATTGAAAAAATGGGCCACTTTTTTCACTAAAATATTCACCAAAAATACAAATTTCACCGGAATCTGATGGGGACTGCTGTGTCTCGTTCAGCCAGTATAGGAGCACATTTGGGAGCGATTTCGAGTCAATCGGTCCAAAGACCTGGAAGCTATTGAAAAAATGGGCCACTTTTTCCTTCAAAATATTCACCAAAAATACAAATTTCACCAGAATCCGATGGGGACTGCTGTGTCTCATTCAGCGAGTAGAGGACCACATTCGTGACGAATTTCGAGTCAATCGGTCAAAAGACGACCGTAACCCTAACCCTAGCTCCATAACCCTAACCCTAACCCTAACCCTAATGCCAGCCTTAAGGCAGTCTCATGAAACATTGTCTCTTTTCACTAAAATATTCACCAAAAATACAAATTTCACCGGAATCCGATGGGGACTGCTGTGTCTCGTTCAGCCAGTATAGGAGCACATTTGGGAGCGATTTCGAGTCAATCGGTCCAAAGACCTGGAAGCTATTGAAAAAATGGGCCACTTTTTTCTTTAAAATATTCACCAAAAATACAAATTTCACCGGAATCCGATGGGGACTGCTGTGTCTCGTTCAGCCAGTATAGGAGCACATTTGGGAGCGATTTCGAGTCAATCGGTCCAAAGACCTGGAAGCTATTGAAAAAATGGGCCACTTTTTTCTTTAAAATATTCACCAAAAATACAAATTTCACCGGAATCCGATGGGGACTGCTGTGTCTCATTCAGCGAGTAGAGGACCACATTCGTGACGAATTTCGAGTCAATCGGTCAAAAGACGACCGTAACCCTAACCCTAGCTCCATAACCCTAACCCTAACCCTAACCCTAATGCCAGCCTTAAGGCAGTCTCATGAAACATTGTCTCTTTTCACTAAAATATTCACCAAAAATACAAATTTCACCGGAATCCGATGGGGTCTGCTGTGTCTCGTTCAGCCAGTATAGGAGCACATTTGGGAGCGATTTCGAGTCAATCGGTCCAAAGACCTGGAAGCTATTGAAAAAATGGGCCACTTTTTTCACTAAAATATTCACCAAAAATACAAATTTCACCGGAATCTGATGGGGACTGCTGTGTCTCGTTCAGCCAGTATAGGAGCACATTTGGGAGCGATTTCGAGTCAATCGGTCCAAAGACCTGGAAGCTATTGAAAAAATGGGCCACTTTTTCCTTCAAAATATTCACCAAAAATACAAATTTCACCAGAATCCGATGGGGACTGCTGTGTCTCATTCAGCGAGTAGAGGACCACATTCGTGACGAATTTCGAGTCAATCGGTCAAAAGACGACCGTAACCCTAACCCTAGCTCCATAACCCTAACCCTAACCCTAACCCTAATGCCAGCCTTAAGGCAGTCTCATGAAACATTGTCTCTTTTCACTAAAATATTCACCAAAAATACAAATTTCACCGGAATCCGATGGGGACTGCTGTGTCTCGTTCAGCCAGTATAGGAGCACATTTGGGAGCGATTTCGAGTCAATCGGTCCAAAGACCTGGAAGCTATTGAAAAAATGGGCCACTTTTTTCTTTAAAATATTCACCAAAAATACAAATTTCACCGGAATCCGATGGGGACTGCTGTGTCTCGTTCAGCCAGTATAGGAGCACATTTGGGAGCGATTTCGAGTCAATCGGTCCAAAGACCTGGAAGCTATTGAAAAAATGGGCCACTTTTTTCTTTAAAATATTCACCAAAAATACAAATTTCACCAGAATCCGATGGGGACTGCTGTGTCTCATTCAGCGAGTAGAGGACCACATTCGTGACGAATTTCGAGTCAATCGGTCAAAAGACGACCGTAACCCTAACCCTAGCTCCATAACCCTAACCCTAACCCTAACCCTAATGCCAGCCTTAAGGCAGTCTCATGAAACATTGTCTCTTTTCACTAAAATATTCACCAAAAATACAAATTTCACCGGAATCCGATGGGGACTGCTGTGTCTCGTTCAGCCAGTATAGGAGCACATTTGGGAGCGATTTCGAGTCAATCGGTCCAAAGACCTGGAAGCTATTGAAAAAATGGGCCACTTTTTTCTTTAAAATATTCACCAAAAATACAAATTTCACCGGAATCCGATGGGGACTGCTGTGTCTCGTTCAGCCAGTATAGGAGCACATTTGGGAGCGATTTCGAGTCAATCGGTCCAAAGACCTGGAAGCTATTGAAAAAATGGGCCACTTTTTTCTTTAAAATATTCACCAAAAATACAAATTTCACCGGAATCCGATGGGGACTGCTGTGTCTCATTCAGCGAGTAGAGGACCACATTCGTGACGAATTTCGAGTCAATCGGTCAAAAGACGACCGTAACCCTAACCCTAGCTCCATAACCCTAACCCTAACCCTAACCCTAATGCCAGCCTTAAGGCAGTCTCATGAAACATTGTCTCTTTTCACTAAAATATTCACCAAAAATACAAATTTCACCGGAATCCGATGGGGACTGCTGTGTCTCGTTCAGCCAGTATAGGAGCACATTTGGGAGCGATTTCGAGTCAATCGGTCCAAAGACCTGGAAGCTATTGAAAAAATGGGCCACTTTTTTCTTTAAAATATTCACCAAAAATACAAATTTCACCGGAATCCGATGGGGACTGCTGTGTCTCGTTCAGCCAGTATAGGAGCACATTTGGGAGCGATTTCGAGTCAATCGGTCCAAAGACCTGGAAGCTATTGAAAAAATGGGCCACTTTTTTCTTTAAAATATTCACCAAAAATACAAATTTCACCGGAATCCGATGGGGACTGCTGTGTCTCATTCAGCGAGTAGAGGACCACATTCGTGACGAATTTCGAGTCAATCGGTCAAAAGACGACCGTAACCCTAACCCTAGCTCCATAACCCTAACCCTAACCCTAACCCTAATGCCAGCCTTAAGGCAGTCTCATGAAACATTGTCTCTTTTCACTAAAATATTCACCAAAAATACAAATTTCACCGGAATCCGATGGGGTCTGCTGTGTCTCGTTCAGCCAGTATAGGAGCACATTTGGGAGCGATTTCGAGTCAATCGGTCCAAAGACCTGGAAGCTATTGAAAAAATGGGCCACTTTTTTCACTAAAATATTCACCAAAAATACAAATTTCACCGGAATCTGATGGGGACTGCTGTGTCTCGTTCAGCCAGTATAGGAGCACATTTGGGAGCGATTTCGAGTCAATCGGTCCAAAGACCTGGAAGCTATTGAAAAAATGGGCCACTTTTTCCTTCAAAATATTCACCAAAAATACAAATTTCACCAGAATCCGATGGGGACTGCTGTGTCTCATTCAGCGAGTAGAGGACCACATTCGTGACGAATTTCGAGTCAATCGGTCAAAAGACGACCGTAACCCTAACCCTAGCTCCATAACCCTAACCCTAACCCTAACCCTAATGCCAGCCTTAAGGCAGTCTCATGAAACATTGTCTCTTTTCACTAAAATATTCACCAAAAATACAAATTTCACCGGAATCCGATGGGGACTGCTGTGTCTCGTTCAGCCAGTATAGGAGCACATTTGGGAGCGATTTCGAGTCAATCGGTCCAAAGACCTGGAAGCTATTGAAAAAATGGGCCACTTTTTTCTTTAAAATATTCACCAAAAATACAAATTTCACCGGAATCCGATGGGGACTGCTGTGTCTCGTTCAGCCAGTATAGGAGCACATTTGGGAGCGATTTCGAGTCAATCGGTCCAAAGACCTGGAAGCTATTGAAAAAATGGGCCACTTTTTTCTTTAAAATATTCACCAAAAATACAAATTTCACCAGAATCCGATGGGGACTGCTGTGTCTCATTCAGCGAGTAGAGGACCACATTCGTGACGAATTTCGAGTCAATCGGTCAAAAGACGACCGTAACCCTAACCCTAGCTCCATAACCCTAACCCTAACCCTAACCCTAATGCCAGCCTTAAGGCAGTCTCATGAAACATTGTCTCTTTTCACTAAAATATTCACCAAAAATACAAATTTCACCGGAATCCGATGGGGACTGCTGTGTCTCGTTCAGCCAGTATAGGAGCACATTTGGGAGCGATTTCGAGTCAATCGGTCCAAAGACCTGGAAGCTATTGAAAAAATGGGCCACTTTTTTCTTTAAAATATTCACCAAAAATACAAATTTCACCGGAATCCGATGGGGACTGCTGTGTCTCGTTCAGCCAGTATAGGAGCACATTTGGGAGCGATTTCGAGTCAATCGGTCCAAAGACCTGGAAGCTATTGAAAAAATGGGCCACTTTTTTCTTTAAAATATTCACCAAAAATACAAATTTCACCGGAATCCGATGGGGACTGCTGTGTCTCATTCAGCGAGTAGAGGACCACATTCGTGACGAATTTCGAGTCAATCGGTCAAAAGACGACCGTAACCCTAACCCTAGCTCCATAACCCTAACCCTAACCCTAACCCTAATGCCAGCCTTAAGGCAGTCTCATGAAACATTGTCTCTTTTCACTAAAATATTCACCAAAAATACAAATTTCACCGGAATCCGATGGGGACTGCTGTGTCTCGTTCAGCCAGTATAGGAGCACATTTGGGAGCGATTTCGAGTCAATCGGTCCAAAGACCTGGAAGCTATTGAAAAAATGGGCCACTTTTTCCTTCAAAATATTCACCAAAAATACAAATTTCACCAGAATCCGATGGGGACTGCTGTGTCTCATTCAGCGAGTAGAGGACCACATTCGTGACGAATTTCGAGTCAATCGGTCAAAAGACGACCGTAACCCTAACCCTAGCTCCATAACCCTAACCCTAACCCTAACCCTAATGCCAGCCTTAAGGCAGTCTCATGAAACATTGTCTCTTTTCACTAAAATATTCACCAAAAATACAAATTTCACCGGAATCCGATGGGGACTGCTGTGTCTCGTTCAGCCAGTATAGGAGCACATTTGGGAGCGATTTCGAGTCAATCGGTCCAAAGACCTGGAAGCTATTGAAAAAATGGGCCACTTTTTTCTTTAAAATATTCACCAAAAATACAAATTTCACCGGAATCCGATGGGGACTGCTGTGTCTCGTTCAGCCAGTATAGGAGCACATTTGGGAGCGATTTCGAGTCAATCGGTCCAAAGACCTGGAAGCTATTGAAAAAATGGGCCACTTTTTTCTTTAAAATATTCACCAAAAATACAAATTTCACCAGAATCCGATGGGGACTGCTGTGTCTCATTCAGCGAGTAGAGGACCACATTCGTGACGAATTTCGAGTCAATCGGTCAAAAGACGACCGTAACCCTAACCCTAGCTCCATAACCCTAACCCTAACCCTAACCCTAATGCCAGCCTTAAGGCAGTCTCATGAAACATTGTCTCTTTTCACTAAAATATTCACCAAAAATACAAATTTCACCGGAATCCGATGGGGACTGCTGTGTCTCGTTCAGCCAGTATAGGAGCACATTTGGGAGCGATTTCGAGTCAATCGGTCCAAAGACCTGGAAGCTATTGAAAAAATGGGCCACTTTTTTCTTTAAAATATTCACCAAAAATACAAATTTCACCGGAATCCGATGGGGACTGCTGTGTCTCGTTCAGCCAGTATAGGAGCACATTTGGGAGCGATTTCGAGTCAATCGGTCCAAAGACCTGGAAGCTATTGAAAAAATGGGCCACTTTTTTCTTTAAAATATTCACCAAAAATACAAATTTCACCGGAATCCGATGGGGACTGCTGTGTCTCATTCAGCGAGTAGAGGACCACATTCGTGACGAATTTCGAGTCAATCGGTCAAAAGACGACCGTAACCCTAACCCTAGCTCCATAACCCTAACCCTAACCCTAACCCTAATGCCAGCCTTAAGGCAGTCTCATGAAACATTGTCTCTTTTCACTAAAATATTCACCAAAAATACAAATTTCACCGGAATCCGATGGGGACTGCTGTGTCTCGTTCAGCCAGTATAGGAGCACATTTGGGAGCGATTTCGAGTCAATCGGTCCAAAGACCTGGAAGCTATTGAAAAAATGGGCCACTTTTTTCTTTAAAATATTCACCAAAAATACAAATTTCACCGGAATCCGATGGGGACTGCTGTGTCTCGTTCAGCCAGTATAGGAGCACATTTGGGAGCGATTTCGAGTCAATCGGTCCAAAGACCTGGAAGCTATTGAAAAAATGGGCCACTTTTTTCTTTAAAATATTCACCAAAAATACAAATTTCACCGGAATCCGATGGGGACTGCTGTGTCTCATTCAGCGAGTAGAGGACCACATTCGTGACGAATTTCGAGTCAATCGGTCAAAAGACGACCGTAACCCTAACCCTAGCTCCATAACCCTAACCCTAACCCTAACCCTAATGCCAGCCTTAAGGCAGTCTCATGAAACATTGTCTCTTTTCACTAAAATATTCACCAAAAATACAAATTTCACCGGAATCCGATGGGGTCTGCTGTGTCTCGTTCAGCCAGTATAGGAGCACATTTGGGAGCGATTTCGAGTCAATCGGTCCAAAGACCTGGAAGCTATTGAAAAAATGGGCCACTTTTTTCACTAAAATATTCACCAAAAATACAAATTTCACCGGAATCTGATGGGGACTGCTGTGTCTCGTTCAGCCAGTATAGGAGCACATTTGGGAGCGATTTCGAGTCAATCGGTCCAAAGACCTGGAAGCTATTGAAAAAATGGGCCACTTTTTCCTTCAAAATATTCACCAAAAATACAAATTTCACCAGAATCCGATGGGGACTGCTGTGTCTCATTCAGCGAGTAGAGGACCACATTCGTGACGAATTTCGAGTCAATCGGTCAAAAGACGACCGTAACCCTAACCCTAGCTCCATAACCCTAACCCTAACCCTAACCCTAATGCCAGCCTTAAGGCAGTCTCATGAAACATTGTCTCTTTTCACTAAAATATTCACCAAAAATACAAATTTCACCGGAATCCGATGGGGACTGCTGTGTCTCGTTCAGCCAGTATAGGAGCACATTTGGGAGCGATTTCGAGTCAATCGGTCCAAAGACCTGGAAGCTATTGAAAAAATGGGCCACTTTTTTCTTTAAAATATTCACCAAAAATACAAATTTCACCGGAATCCGATGGGGACTGCTGTGTCTCGTTCAGCCAGTATAGGAGCACATTTGGGAGCGATTTCGAGTCAATCGGTCCAAAGACCTGGAAGCTATTGAAAAAATGGGCCACTTTTTTCTTTAAAATATTCACCAAAAATACAAATTTCACCGGAATCCGATGGGGACTGCTGTGTCTCATTCAGCGAGTAGAGGACAACATTCGTGACGAATTTCGAGTCAATCGGTCAAAAGACGACCGTAACCCTAACCCTAGCTCCATAACCCTAACCCTAACCCTAACCCTAATGCCAGCCTTAAGGCAGTCTCATGAAACATTGTCTCTTTTCACTAAAATATTCACCAAAAATACAAATTTCACCGGAATCCGATGGGGACTGCTGTGTCTCGTTCAGCCAGTATAGGAGCACATTTGGGAGCGATTTCGAGTCAATCAGTCCAAAGACCTGGAAGCTATTGAAAAAATGGGCCACTTTTTTCTTTAAAATATTCACCAAAAATACAAATTTCACCGGAATCCGATGGGGACTGCTGTGTCTCGTTCAGCCAGTATAGGAGCACATTTGGGAGCGATTTCGAGTCAATCGGTCCAAAGACCTGGAAGCTATTGAAAAAATGGGCCACTTTTTTCTTTAAAATATTCACCAAAAATACAAATTTCACCGGAATCCGATGGGGACTGCTGTGTCTCATTCAGCGAGTAGAGGACCACATTCGTGACGAATTTCGAGTCAATCGGTCAAAAGACGACCGTAACCCTAACCCTAGCTCCATAACCCTAACCCTAACCCTAACCCTAATGCCAGCCTTAAGGCAGTCTCATGAAACATTGTCTCTTTTCACTAAAATATTCACCAAAAATACAAATTTCACCGGAATCCGATGGGGACTGCTGTGTCTCGTTCAGCCAGTATAGGAGCACATTTGGGAGCGATTTCGAGTCAATCAGTCCAAAGACCTGGAAGCTATTGAAAAAATGGGCCACTTTTTTCTTTAAAATATTCACCAAAAATACAAATTTCACCGGAATCCGATGGGGACTGCTGTGTCTCGTTCAGCCAGTATAGGAGCACATTTGGGAGCGATTTCGAGTCAATCGGTCCAAAGACCTGGAAGCTATTGAAAAAATGGGCCACTTTTTTCTTTAAAATATTCACCAAAAATACAAATTTCACCGGAATCCGATGGGGACTGCTGTGTCTCATTCAGCGAGTAGAGGACCACATTCGTGACGAATTTCGAGTCAATCGGTCAAAAGACGACCGTAACCCTAACCCTAGCTCCATAACCCTAACCCTAAACCTAACCCTAATGCCAGCCTTAAGGCAGTCTCATGAAACATTGTCTCTTTTCACTAAAATATTCACCAAAAATACAAATTTCACCGGAATCCGATGGGGACTGCTGTGTCTCGTTCAGCCAGTATAGGAGCACATTTGGGAGCGATTTCGAGTCAATCGGTCCAAAGACCTGGAAGCTATTGAAAAAATGGGCCACTTTTTTCTTTAAAATATTCACCAAAAATACAAATTTCACCGGAATCCGATGGGGACTGCTTTGTCTCGTTCAGCCAGTATAGGAGCACATTTGGGAGCGATTTCGAGTCAATCGGTCCAAAGACCTGGAAGCTATTGAAAAAATGGGCCACTTTTTTCTTTAAAATATTCACCAAAAATACAAATTTCACCGGAATCCGATGGGGACTGCTGTGTCTCATTCAGCGAGTAGAGGACCACATTCGTGACGAATTTCGAGTCAATCGGTCAAAAGACGACCGTAACCCTAACCCTAGCTCCATAACCCTAACCCTAACCCTAACCCTAATGCCAGCCTTAAGGCAGTCTCATGAAACATTGTCTCTTTTCACTAAAATATTCACCAAAAATACAAATTTCACCGGAATCCGATGGGGTCTGCTGTGTCTCGTTCAGCCAGTATAGGAGCACATTTGGGAGCGATTTCGAGTCAATCGGTCCAAAGACCTGGAAGCTATTGAAAAAATGGGCCACTTTTTTCTTTAAAATATTCACCAAAAATACAAATTTCACCGGAATCCGATGGGGACTGCTGTGTCTCGTTCAGCCAGTATAGGAGCACATTTGGGAGCGATTTCGAGTCAATCGGTCCAAAGACCTGGAAGCTATTGAAAAAATGGGCCACTTTTTTCTTTAAAATATTCACCAAAAATACAAATTTCACCGGAATCCGATGGGGACTGCTGTGTCTCATTCAGCGAGTAGAGGACCACATTCGTGACGAATTTCGAGTCAATCGGTCAAAAGACGACCGTAACCCTAACCCTAGCTCCATAACCCTAACCCTAACCCTAACCCTAATGCCAGCCTTAAGGCAGTCTCATGAAACATTGTCTCTTTTCACTAAAATATTCACCAAAAATACAAATTTCACCGGAATCCGATGGGGACTGCTGTGTCTCGTTCAGCCAGTATAGGAGCACATTTGGGAGCGATTTCGAGTCAATCGGTCCAAAGACCTGGAAGCTATTGAAAAAATGGGCCACTTTTTTCTTTAAAATATTCACCAAAAATACAAATTTCACCGGAATCCGATGGGGACTGCTGTGTCTCGTTCAGCCAGTATAGGAGCACATTTGGGAGCGATTTCGGGTCAATCGGTCCAAAGACCTGGAAGCTATTGAAAAAATGGGCCACTTTTTTCTTTAAAATATTCACCAAAAATACAAATTTCACCGGAATCCGATGGGGACTGCTGTGTCTCATTCAGCGAGTAGAGGACCACATTCGTGACGAATTTCGAGTCAATCGGTCAAAAGACGACCGTAACCCTAACCCTAGCTCCATAACCCTAACCCTAACCCTAACCCTAATGCCAGCCTTAAGGCAGTCTCATGAAACATTGTCTCTTTTCACTAAAATATTCACCAAAAATACAAATTTCACCGGAATCCGATGGGGACTGCTGTGTCTCGTTCAGCCAGTATAGGAGCACATTTGGGAGCGATTTCGAGTCAATCGGTCCAAAGACCTGGAAGCTATTGAAAAAATGGGCCACTTTTTTCTTTAAAATATTCACCAAAAATACAAATTTCACCGGAATCCGATGGGGACTGCTGTGTCTCGTTCAGCGAGTAGAGGACCACATTCGTGACGAATTTCGAGTCAATCGGTCAAAAGACGACCGTAACCCTAACCCTAGCTCCATAACCCTAACCCTAACCCTAACCCTAATGCCAGCCTTAAGGCAGTCTCATGAAACATTGTCTCTTTTCACTAAAATATTCACCAAAAATACAAATTTCACCGGAATCCGATGGGGACTGCTGTGTCTCGTTCAGCCAGTATAGGAGCACATTTGGGAGCGATTTCGAGTCAATCGGTCCAAAGACCTGGAAGCTATTGAAAAAATGGGCCACTTTTTTCTTTAAAATATTCACCAAAAATACAAATTTCACCGGAATCCGATGGGGACTGCTGTGTCTCATTCAGCGAGTAGAGGACCACATTCGTGACGAATTTCGAGTCAATCGGTCAAAAGACGACCGTAACCCTAACCCTAGCTCCATAACCCTAACCCTAACCCTAACCCTAATGCCAGCCTTAAGGCAGTCTCATGAAACATTGTCTCTTTTCACTAAAATATTCACCAAAAATACAAATTTCACCGGAATCCGATGGGGACTGCTGTGTCTCGTTCAGCCAGTATAGGAGCACATTTGGGAGCGATTTCGAGTCAATCGGTCCAAAGACCTGGAAGCTATTGAAAAAATGGGCCACTTTTTTCACTAAAATATTCACCAAAAATACAAATTTCACCGGAATCCGATGGGGACTGCTGTGTCTCGTTCAGCCAGTATAGGAGCACATTTGGGAGCGATTTCGAGTCAATCGGTCCAAAGACCTGGAAGCTATTGAAAAAATGGGCCACTTTTTTCTTTAAAATATTCACCAAAAATACAAATTTCACCGGAATCCGATGGGGACTGCTGTGTCTCGTTCAGCCAGTATAGGAGCACATTTGGGAGCGATTTCGGGTCAATCGGTCCAAAGACCTGGAAGCTATTGAAAAAATGGGCCACTTTTTTCTTTAAAATATTCACCAAAAATACAAATTTCACCGGAATCCGATGGGGACTGCTGTGTCTCATTCAGCGAGTAGAGGACCACATTCGTGACGAATTTCGAGTCAATCGGTCAAAAGACGACCGTAACCCTAACCCTAGCTCCATAACCCTAACCCTAACCCTAACCCTAATGCCAGCCTTAAGGCAGTCTCATGAAACATTGTCTCTTTTCACTAAAATATTCACCAAAAATACAAATTTCACCGGAATCCGATGGGGACTGCTGTGTCTCGTTCAGCCAGTATAGGAGCACATTTGGGAGCGATTTCGAGTCAATCGGTCCAAAGACCTGGAAGCTATTGAAAAAATGGGCCACTTTTTTCTTTAAAATATTCACCAAAAATACAAATTTCACCGGAATCCGATGGGGACTGCTGTGTCTCGTTCAGCGAGTAGAGGACCACATTCGTGACGAATTTCGAGTCAATCGGTCAAAAGACGACCGTAACCCTAACCCTAGCTCCATAACCCTAACCCTAACCCTAACCCTAATGCCAGCCTTAAGGCAGTCTCATGAAACATTGTCTCTTTTCACTAAAATATTCACCAAAAATACAAATTTCACCGGAATCCGATGGGGACTGCTGTGTCTCGTTCAGCCAGTATAGGAGCACATTTGGGAGCGATTTCGAGTCAATCGGTCCAAAGACCTGGAAGCTATTGAAAAAATGGGCCACTTTTTTCTTTAAAATATTCACCAAAAATACAAATTTCACCGGAATCCGATGGGGACTGCTGTGTCTCATTCAGCGAGTAGAGGACCACATTCGTGACGAATTTCGAGTCAATCGGTCAAAAGACGACCGTAACCCTAACCCTAGCTCCATAACCCTAACCCTAACCCTAACCCTAATGCCAGCCTTAAGGCAGTCTCATGAAACATTGTCTCTTTTCACTAAAATATTCACCAAAAATACAAATTTCACCGGAATCCGATGGGGACTGCTGTGTCTCGTTCAGCCAGTATAGGAGCACATTTGGGAGCGATTTCGAGTCAATCGGTCCAAAGACCTGGAAGCTATTGAAAAAATGGGCCACTTTTTTCACTAAAATATTCACCAAAAATACAAATTTCACCGGAATCCGATGGGGACTGCTGTGTCTCGTTCAGCCAGTATAGGAGCACATTTGGGAGCGATTTCGAGTCAATCGGTCCAAAGACCTGGAAGCTATTGAAAAAATGGGCCACTTTTTTCTTTAAAATATTCACCAAAAATACAAATTTCACCGGAATCCGATGGGGACTGCTGTGTCTCATTCAGCGAGTAGAGGACCACATTCGTGACGAATTTCGAGTCAATCGGTCAAAAGACGACCGTAACCCTAACCCTAGCTCCATAACCCTAACCCTAACCCTAACCCTAATGCCAGCCTTAAGGCAGTCTCATGAAACATTGTCTCTTTTCACTAAAATATTCACCAAAAATACAAATTTCACCGGAATCCGATGGGGACTGCTGTGTCTCGTTCAGCCAGTATAGGAGCACATTTGGGAGCGATTTCGAGTCAATCGGTCCAAAGACCTGGAAGCTATTGAAAAAATGGGCCACTTTTTTCTTTAAAATATTCACCAAAAATACAAATTTCACCGGAATCCGATGGGGACTGCTGTGTCTCGTTCAGCCAGTATAGGAGCACATTTGGGAGCGATTTCGAGTCAATCGGTCCAAAGACCTGGAAGCTATTGAAAAAATGGGCCACTTTTTTCTTTAAAATATTCACCAAAAATACAAATTTCACCGGAATCCGATGGGGACTGCTGTGTCTCATTCAGCGAGTAGAGGACCACATTCGTGACGAATTTCGAGTCAATCGGTCAAAAGACGACCGTAACCCTAACCCTAGCTCCATAACCCTAACCCTAACCCTAACCCTAATGCCAGCCTTAAGGCAGTCTCATGAAACATTGTCTCTTTTCACTAAAATATTCACCAAAAATACAAATTTCACCGGAATCCGATGGGGACTGCTGTGTCTCGTTCAGCCAGTATAGGAGCACATTTGGGAGCGATTTCGAGTCAATCGGTCCAAAGACCTGGAAGCTATTGAAAAAATGGGCCACTTTTTTCTTTAAAATATTCACCAAAAATACAAATTTCACCGGAATCCGATGGGGACTGCTGTGTCTCGTTCAGCCAGTATAGGAGCACATTTGGGAGCGATTTCGAGTCAATCGGTCCAAAGACCTGGAAGCTATTGAAAAAATGGGCCACTTTTTTCTTTAAAATATTCACCAAAAATACAAATTTCACCGGAATCCGATGGGGACTGCTGTGTCTCATTCAGCGAGTAGAGGACCACATTCGTGACGAATTTCGAGTCAATCGGTCAAAAGACGACCGTAACCCTAACCCTAGCTCCATAACCCTAACCCTAACCCTAACCCTAATGCCAGCCTTAAGGCAGTCTCATGAAACATTGTCTCTTTTCACTAAAATATTCACCAAAAATACAAATTTCACCGGAATCCGATGGGGACTGCTGTGTCTCGTTCAGCCAGTATAGGAGCACATTTGGGAGCGATTTCGAGTCAATCGGTCCAAAGACCTGGAAGCTATTGAAAAAATGGGCCACTTTTTTCTTTAAAATATTCACCAAAAATACAAATTTCACCGGAATCCGATGGGGACTGCTGTGTCTCGTTCAACGAGTAGAGGACCACATTCGTGACGAATTTCGAGTCAATCGGTCAAAAGACGACCGTAACCCTAACCCTAGCTCCATAACCCTAACCCTAACCCTAACCCTAATGCCAGCCTTAAGGCAGTCTCATGAAACATTGTCTCTTTTCACTAAAATATTCACCAAAAATACAAATTTCACCGGAATCCGATGGGGACTGCTGTGTCTCGTTCAGCCAGTATAGGAGCACATTTGGGAGCGATTTCGAGTCAATCGGTCCAAAGACCTGGAAGCTATTGAAAAAATGGGCCACTTTTTTCTTTAAAATATTCACCAAAAATACAAATTTCACCGGAATCCGATGGGGACTGCTGTGTCTCGTTCAGCCAGTATAGGAGCACATTTGGGAGCGATTTCGAGTCAATCGGTCCAAAGACCTGGAAGCTATTGAAAAAATGGGCCACTTTTTTCTTTAAAATATTCACCAAAAATACAAATTTCACCGGAATCCGATGGGGACTGCTGTGTCTCATTCAGCGAGTAGAGGACCACATTCGTGACGAATTTCGAGTCAATCGGTCAAAAGACGACCGTAACCCTAACCCTAGCTCCATAACCCTAACCCTAACCCTAACCCTAATGCCAGCCTTAAGGCAGTCTCATGAAACATTGTCTCTTTTCACTAAAATATTCACCAAAAATACAAATTTCACCGGAATCCGATGGGGACTGCTGTGTCTCGTTCAGCCAGTATAGGAGCACATTTGGGAGCGATTTCGAGTCAATCGGTCCAAAGACCTGGAAGCTATTGAAAAAATGGGCCACTTTTTTCTTTAAAATATTCACCAAAAATACAAATTTCACCGGAATCCGATGGGGACTGCTGTGTCTCATTCAGCGAGTAGAGGACCACATTCGTGACGAATTTCGAGTCAATCGGTCAAAAGACGACCGTAACCCTAACCCTAGCTCCATAACCCTAACCCTAACCCTAATGCCAGCCTTAAGGCAGTCTCATGAAACATTGTCTCTTTTCACTAAAATATTCACCAAAAATACAAATTTCACCGGAATCCGATGGGGACTGCTGTGTCTCGTTCAGCCAGTATAGGAGCACATTTGGGAGCGATTTCGAGTCAATCGGTCCAAAGACCTGGAAGCTATTGTAAAAATGGGTCACTTTTTTCTTTAAAATATTCACCAAAAATACAAATTTCACCGGAATCCGATGGAGACTGCTGTGTCTCGTTCAGCCAGTATAGGAGCACATTTGGGAGCGATTTCGAGTCAATCGTTCCAAAGACCTGGAAGCTATTGAAAAAATGGGCCACTTTTTTCTTTAAAATATTCACCAAAAATACAAATTTCACCGGAATCCGATGGGGACTGCTGTGTCTCGTTCAGCCAGTATAGGAGCACATTTGGGAGCGATTTCGAGTCAATCGGTCCAAAGACCTGGAAGCTATTGAAAAAATGGGCCACTTTTTTCTTTAAAATATTCACCAAAAATACAAATTTCACCGGAATCCGATGGGGACTGCTGTGTCTCGTTCAGCCAGTATAGGAGCACATTTGGGAGCGATTTCGAGTCATTCGGTCCAAAGACCTGGAAGCTATTGAAAAAATGGGCCACTTTTTTCTTTAAAATATTCACCAAAAATACAAATTTCACCGGAATCCGATGGGGACTGCTGTGTCTCATTCAGCGAGTAGAGGACCACATTCGTGACGAATTTCGAGTCAATCGGTCAAAAGACGACCGTAACCCTAACCCTAGCTCCATAACCCTAACCCTAACCCTAACCCTAATGCCAGCCTTAAGGCAGTCTCATGAAACATTGTCTCTTTTCACTAAAATATTCACCAAAAATACAAATTTCACCGGAATCCGATGGGGACTGCTGTGTCTCGTTCAGCCAGTATAGGAGCACATTTGGGAGCGATTTCGAGTCAATCGGTCCAAAGACCTGGAAGCTATTGAAAAAATGGGCCACTTTTTTCTTTAAAATATTCACCAAAAATACAAATTTCACCGGAATCCGATGGGGACTGCTGTGTCTCGTTCAGCCAGTATAGGAGCACATTTGGGAGCGATTTCGGGTCAATCGGTCCAAAGACCTGGAAGCTATTGAAAAAATGGGCCACTTTTTTCTTTAAAATATTCACCAAAAATACAAATTTCACCGGAATCCGATGGGGACTGCTGTGTCTCATTCAGCGAGTAGAGGACCACATTCGTGACGAATTTCGAGTCAATCGGTCAAAAGACGACCGTAACCCTAACCCTAGCTCCATAACCCTAACCCTAACCCTAACCCTAATGCCAGCCTTAAGGCAGTCTCATGAAACATTGTCTCTTTTCACTAAAATATTCACCAAAAATACAAATTTCACCGGAATCCGATGGGGACTGCTGTGTCTCGTTCAGCCAGTATAGGAGCACATTTGGGAGCGATTTCGAGTCAATCGGTCCAAAGACCTGGAAGCTATTGAAAAAATGGGCCACTTTTTTCTTTAAAATATTCACCAAAAATACAAATTTCACCGGAATCCGATGGGGACTGCTGTGTCTCGTTCAGCGAGTAGAGGACCACATTCGTGACGAATTTCGAGTCAATCGGTCAAAAGACGACCGTAACCCTAACCCTAGCTCCATAACCCTAACCCTAACCCTAACCCTAATGCCAGCCTTAAGGCAGTCTCATGAAACATTGTCTCTTTTCACTAAAATATTCACCAAAAATACAAATTTCACCGGAATCCGATGGGGACTGCTGTGTCTCGTTCAGCCAGTATAGGAGCACATTTGGGAGCGATTTCGAGTCAATCGGTCCAAAGACCTGGAAGCTATTGAAAAAATGGGCCACTTTTTTCTTTAAAATATTCACCAAAAATACAAATTTCACCGGAATCCGATGGGGACTGCTGTGTCTCATTCAGCGAGTAGAGGACCACATTCGTGACGAATTTCGAGTCAATCGGTCAAAAGACGACCGTAACCCTAACCCTAGCTCCATAACCCTAACCCTAACCCTAACCCTAATGCCAGCCTTAAGGCAGTCTCATGAAACATTGTCTCTTTTCACTAAAATATTCACCAAAAATACAAATTTCACCGGAATCCGATGGGGACTGCTGTGTCTCGTTCAGCCAGTATAGGAGCACATTTGGGAGCGATTTCGAGTCAATCGGTCCAAAGACCTGGAAGCTATTGAAAAAATGGGCCACTTTTTTCTTTAAAATATTCACCAAAAATACAAATTTCACCGGAATCCGATGGGGACTGCTGTGTCTCGTTCAGCCAGTATAGGAGCACATTTGGGAGCGATTTCGAGTCAATCGGTCCAAAGACCTGGAAGCTATTGAAAAAATGGGCCACTTTTTTCTTTAAAATATTCACCAAAAATACAAATTTCACCGGAATCCGATGGGGACTGCTGTGTCTCATTCAGCGAGTAGAGGACCACATTCGTGACGAATTTCGAGTCAATCGGTCAAAAGACGACCGTAACCCTAACCCTAGCTCCATAACCCTAACCCTAACCCTAACCCTAATGCCAGCCTTAAGGCAGTCTCATGAAACATTGTCTCTTTTCACTAAAATATTCACCAAAAATACAAATTTCACCGGAATCCGATGGGGACTGCTGTGTCTCGTTCAGCCAGTATAGGAGCACATTTGGGAGCGATTTCGAGTCAATCGGTCCAAAGACCTGGAAGCTATTGAAAAAATGGGCCACTTTTTTCTTTAAAATATTCACCAAAAATACAAATTTCACCGGAATCCGATGGGGACTGCTGTGTCTCGTTCAGCCAGTATAGGAGCACATTTGGGAGCGATTTCGAGTCAATCGGTCCAAAGACCTGGAAGCTATTGAAAAAATGGGCCACTTTTTTCTTTAAAATATTCACCAAAAATACAAATTTCACCGGAATCCGATGGGGACTGCTGTGTCTCATTCAGCGAGTAGAGGACCACATTCGTGACGAATTTCGAGTCAATCGGTCAAAAGACGACCGTAACCCTAACCCTAGCTCCATAACCCTAACCCTAACCCTAATGCCAGCCTTAAGGCAGTCTCATGAAACATTGTCTCTTTTCACTAAAATATTCACCAAAAATACAAATTTCACCGGAATCCGATGGAGACTGCTGTGTCTCGTTCAGCCAGTATAGGAGCACATTTGGGAGCGATTTCGAGTCAATCGTTCCAAAGACCTGGAAGCTATTGAAAAAATGGGCCACTTTTTTCATTAAAATATTCACCAAAAATACAAATTTCACCGGAATCCGATGGGGACTGCTGTGTCTCGTTCAGCCAGTATAGGAGCACATTTGGGAGCGATTTCGAGTCAATCGGTCCAAAGACCTGGAAGCTATTGAAAAAATGGGCCACTTTTTTCTTTAAAATATTCACCAAAAATACAAATTTCACCGGAATCCGATGGGGACTGCTGTGTCTCGTTCAGCCAGTATAGGAGCACATTTGGGAGCGATTTCGAGTCAATCGGTCCAAAGACCTGGAAGCTATTGAAAAAATGGGCCACTTTTTTCTTTAAAATATTCACCAAAAATACAAATTTCACCGGAATCCGATGGGGACTGCTGTGTCTCATTCAGCGAGTAGAGGACCACATTCGTGACGAATTTCGAGTCAATCGGTCAAAAGACGACCGTAACCCTAACCCTAGCTCCATAACCCTAACCCTAACCCTAATGCCAGCCTTAAGGCAGTCTCATGAAACATTGTCTCTTTTCACTAAAATATTCACCAAAAATACAAATTTCACCGGAATCCGATGGGGACTGCTGTGTCTCGTTCAGCCAGTATAGGAGCACATTTGGGAGCGATTTCGAGTCAATCGGTCCAAAGACCTGGAAGCTATTGAAAAAATGGGCCACTTTTTTCTTTAAAATATTCACCAAAAATACAAATTTCACCGGAATCCGATGGGGACTGCTGTGTCTCGTTCAGCCAGTATAGGAGCACATTTGGGAGCGATTTCGAGTCAATCGGTCCAAAGACCTGGAAGCTATTGAAAAAATGGGCCACTTTTTTCTTTAAAATATTCACCAAAAATACAAATTTCACCGGAATCCGATGGGGACTGCTGTGTCTCGTTCAGCCAGTATAGGAGCACATTTGGGAGCGATTTCGAGTCAATCGGTCCAAAGACCTGGAAGCTATTGAAAAAATGGGCCACTTTTTTCTTTAAAATATTCACCAAAAATACAAATTTCACCGGAATCCGATGGGGACTGCTGTGTCTCATTCAGCGAGTAGAGGACCACATTCGTGACGAATTTCGAGTCAATCGGTCAAAAGACGACCGTAACCCTAACCCTAGCTCCATAACCCTAACCCTAACCCTAACCCTAATGCCAGCCTTAAGGCAGTCTCATGAAACATTGTCTCTTTTCACTAAAATATTCACCAAAAATACAAATTTCACCGGAATCCGATGGGGACTGCTGTGTCTCGTTCAGCCAGTATAGGAGCACATTTGGGAGCGATTTCGAGTCAATCGGTCCAAAGACCTGGAAGCTATTGAAAAAATGGGCCACTTTTTTCTTTAAAATATTCACCAAAAATACAAATTTCACCGGAATCCGATGGGGACTGCTGTGTCTCGTTCAGCCAGTATAGGAGCACATTTGGGAGCGATTTCGAGTCAATCGGTCCAAAGACCTGGAAGCTATTGAAAAAATGGGCCACTTTTTTCTTTAAAATATTCACCAAAAATACAAATTTCACCGGAATCCGATGGGGACTGCTGTGTCTCATTCAGCGAGTAGAGGACCACATTCGTGACGAATTTCGAGTCAATCGGTCAAAAGACGACCGTAACCCTAACCCTAGCTCCATAACCCTAACCCTAACCCTAACCCTAATGCCAGCCTTAAGGCAGTCTCATGAAACATTGTCTCTTTTCACTAAAATATTCACCAAAAATACAAATTTCACCGGAATCCGATGGGGACTGCTGTGTCTCGTTCAGCCAGTATAGGAGCACATTTGGGAGCGATTTCGAGTCAATCGGTCCAAAGACCTGGAAGCTATTGAAAAAATGGGCCACTTTTTTCTTTAAAATATTCACCAAAAATACAAATTTCACCGGAATCCGATGGGGACTGCTGTGTCTCGTTCAGCCAGTATAGGAGCACATTTGGGAGCGATTTCGAGTCAATCGGTCCAAAGACCTGGAAGCTATTGAAAAAATGGGCCACTTTTTTCTTTAAAATATTCACCAAAAATACAAATTTCACCGGAATCCGATGGGGACTGCTGTGTCTCATTCAGCGAGTAGAGGACCACATTCGTGACGAATTTCGAGTCAATCGGTCAAAAGACGACCGTAACCCTAACCCTAGCTCCATAACCCTAACCCTAACCCTAATGCCAGCCTTAAGGCAGTCTCATGAAACATTGTCTCTTTTCACTAAAATATTCACCAAAAATACAAATTTCACCGGAATCCGATGGGGACTGCTGTGTCTCGTTCAGCCAGTATAGGAGCACATTTGGGAGCGATTTCGAGTCAATCGGTCCAAAGACCTGGAAGCTATTGAAAAAATGGGCCACTTTTTTCTTTAAAATATTCACCAAAAATACAAATTTCACCGGAATCCGATGGGGACTGCTGTGTCTCGTTCAGCCAGTATAGGAGCACATTTGGGAGCGATTTCGAGTCAATCGGTCCAAAGACCTGGAAGCTATTGAAAAAATGGGCCACTTTTTTCTTTAAAATATTCACCAAAAATACAAATTTCACCGGAATCCGATGGGGACTGCTGTGTCTCATTCAGCGAGTAGAGGACCACATTCGTGACGAATTTCGAGTCAATCGGTCAAAAGACGACCGTAACCCTAACCCTAGCTCCATAACCCTAACCCTAACCCTAACCCTAATGCCAGCCTTAAGGCAGTCTCATGAAACATTGTCTCTTTTCACTAAAATATTCACCAAAAATACAAATTTCACCGGAATCCGATGGGGACTGCTGTGTCTCGTTCAGCCAGTATAGGAGCACATTTGGGAGCGATTTCGAGTCAATCGGTCCAAAGACCTGGAAGCTATTGAAAAAATGGGCCACTTTTTTCTTTAAAATATTCACCAAAAATACAAATTTCACCGGAATCCGATGGGGACTGCTGTGTCTCGTTCAGCCAGTATAGGAGCACATTTGGGAGCGATTTCGAGTCAATCGGTCCAAAGACCTGGAAGCTATTGAAAAAATGGGCCACTTTTTTCTTTAAAATATTCACCAAAAATACAAATTTCACCGGAATCCGATGGGGACTGCTGTGTCTCATTCAGCGAGTAGAGGACCACATTCGTGACGAATTTCGAGTCAATCGGTCAAAAGACGACCGTAACCCTAACCCTAGCTCCATAACCCTAACCCTAACCCTAACCCTAATGCCAGCCTTAAGGCAGTCTCATGAAACATTGTCTCTTTTCACTAAAATATTCACCAAAAATACAAATTTCACCGGAATCCGATGGGGACTGCTGTGTCTCGTTCAGCCAGTATAGGAGCACATTTGGGAGCGATTTCGAGTCAATCGGTCCAAAGACCTGGAAGCTATTGAAAAAATGGGCCACTTTTTTCTTTAAAATATTCACCAAAAATACAAATTTCACCGGAATCCGATGGGGACTGCTGTGTCTCGTTCAACGAGTAGAGGACCACATTCGTGACGAATTTCGAGTCAATCGGTCAAAAGACGACCGTAACCCTAACCCTAGCTCCATAACCCTAACCCTAACCCTAACCCTAATGCCAGCCTTAAGGCAGTCTCATGAAACATTGTCTCTTTTCACTAAAATATTCACCAAAAATACAAATTTCACCGGAATCCGATGGGGACTGCTGTGTCTCGTTCAGCCAGTATAGGAGCACATTTGGGAGCGATTTCGAGTCAATCGGTCCAAAGACCTGGAAGCTATTGAAAAAATGGGCCACTTTTTTCTTTAAAATATTCACCAAAAATACAAATTTCACCGGAATCCGATGGGGACTGCTGTGTCTCGTTCAGCCAGTATAGGAGCACATTTGGGAGCGATTTC
Source organism: Pagrus major (assembly GCF_040436345.1). Taxonomy (NCBI): domain Eukaryota; kingdom Metazoa; phylum Chordata; class Actinopteri; order Spariformes; family Sparidae; genus Pagrus; species Pagrus major. The sequence continues at coordinate 23,647,215 of NC_133236.1, read as the reverse complement.
GAGTCATTCGGTCCAAAGACCTGGAAGCTATTGAAAAAATGGGCCACTTTTTTCTTTAAAATATTCACCAAAAATACAAATTTCACCGGAATCCGATGGGGACTGCTGTGTCTCATTCAGCGAGTAGAGGACCACATTCGTGACGAATTTCGAGTCAATCGGTCAAAAGACGACCGTAACCCTAACCCTAGCTCCATAACCCTAACCCTAACCCTAACCCTAATGCCAGCCTTAAGGCAGTCTCATGAAACATTGTCTCTTTTCACTAAAATATTCACCAAAAATACAAATTTCACCGGAATCCGATGGGGACTGCTGTGTCTCGTTCAGCCAGTATAGGAGCACATTTGGGAGCGATTTCGAGTCAATCGGTCCAAAGACCTGGAAGCTATTGAAAAAATGGGCCACTTTTTTCTTTAAAATATTCACCAAAAATACAAATTTCACCGGAATCCGATGGGGACTGCTGTGTCTCGTTCAGCCAGTATAGGAGCACATTTGGGAGCGATTTCGGGTCAATCGGTCCAAAGACCTGGAAGCTATTGAAAAAATGGGCCACTTTTTTCTTTAAAATATTCACCAAAAATACAAATTTCACCGGAATCCGATGGGGACTGCTGTGTCTCATTCAGCGAGTAGAGGACCACATTCGTGACGAATTTCGAGTCAATCGGTCAAAAGACGACCGTAACCCTAACCCTAGCTCCATAACCCTAACCCTAACCCTAACCCTAATGCCAGCCTTAAGGCAGTCTCATGAAACATTGTCTCTTTTCACTAAAATATTCACCAAAAATACAAATTTCACCGGAATCCGATGGGGACTGCTGTGTCTCGTTCAGCCAGTATAGGAGCACATTTGGGAGCGATTTCGAGTCAATCGGTCCAAAGACCTGGAAGCTATTGAAAAAATGGGCCACTTTTTTCTTTAAAATATTCACCAAAAATACAAATTTCACCGGAATCCGATGGGGACTGCTGTGTCTCGTTCAGCGAGTAGAGGACCACATTCGTGACGAATTTCGAGTCAATCGGTCAAAAGACGACCGTAACCCTAACCCTAGCTCCATAACCCTAACCCTAACCCTAACCCTAATGCCAGCCTTAAGGCAGTCTCATGAAACATTGTCTCTTTTCACTAAAATATTCACCAAAAATACAAATTTCACCGGAATCCGATGGGGACTGCTGTGTCTCGTTCAGCCAGTATAGGAGCACATTTGGGAGCGATTTCGAGTCAATCGGTCCAAAGACCTGGAAGCTATTGAAAAAATGGGCCACTTTTTTCTTTAAAATATTCACCAAAAATACAAATTTCACCGGAATCCGATGGGGACTGCTGTGTCTCATTCAGCGAGTAGAGGACCACATTCGTGACGAATTTCGAGTCAATCGGTCAAAAGACGACCGTAACCCTAACCCTAGCTCCATAACCCTAACCCTAACCCTAACCCTAATGCCAGCCTTAAGGCAGTCTCATGAAACATTGTCTCTTTTCACTAAAATATTCACCAAAAATACAAATTTCACCGGAATCCGATGGGGACTGCTGTGTCTCGTTCAGCCAGTATAGGAGCACATTTGGGAGCGATTTCGAGTCAATCGGTCCAAAGACCTGGAAGCTATTGAAAAAATGGGCCACTTTTTTCTTTAAAATATTCACCAAAAATACAAATTTCACCGGAATCCGATGGGGACTGCTGTGTCTCGTTCAGCCAGTATAGGAGCACATTTGGGAGCGATTTCGAGTCAATCGGTCCAAAGACCTGGAAGCTATTGAAAAAATGGGCCACTTTTTTCTTTAAAATATTCACCAAAAATACAAATTTCACCGGAATCCGATGGGGACTGCTGTGTCTCATTCAGCGAGTAGAGGACCACATTCGTGACGAATTTCGAGTCAATCGGTCAAAAGACGACCGTAACCCTAACCCTAGCTCCATAACCCTAACCCTAACCCTAATGCCAGCCTTAAGGCAGTCTCATGAAACATTGTCTCTTTTCACTAAAATATTCACCAAAAATACAAATTTCACCGGAATCCGATGGGGACTGCTGTGTCTCGTTCAGCCAGTATAGGAGCACATTTGGGAGCGATTTCGAGTCAATCGGTCCAAAGACCTGGAAGCTATTGTAAAAATGGGTCACTTTTTTCTTTAAAATATTCACCAAAAATACAAATTTCACCGGAATCCGATGGAGACTGCTGTGTCTCGTTCAGCCAGTATAGGAGCACATTTGGGAGCGATTTCGAGTCAATCGTTCCAAAGACCTGGAAGCTATTGAAAAAATGGGCCACTTTTTTCTTTAAAATATTCACCAAAAATACAAATTTCACCGGAATCCGATGGGGACTGCTGTGTCTCGTTCAGCCAGTATAGGAGCACATTTGGGAGCGATTTCGAGTCAATCGGTCCAAAGACCTGGAAGCTATTGAAAAAATGGGCCACTTTTTTCTTTAAAATATTCACCAAAAATACAAATTTCACCGGAATCCGATGGGGACTGCTGTGTCTCGTTCAGCCAGTATAGGAGCACATTTGGGAGCGATTTCGAGTCATTCGGTCCAAAGACCTGGAAGCTATTGAAAAAATGGGCCACTTTTTTCTTTAAAATATTCACCAAAAATACAAATTTCACCGGAATCCGATGGGGACTGCTGTGTCTCATTCAGCGAGTAGAGGACCACATTCGTGACGAATTTCGAGTCAATCGGTCAAAAGACGACCGTAACCCTAACCCTAGCTCCATAACCCTAACCCTAACCCTAACCCTAATGCCAGCCTTAAGGCAGTCTCATGAAACATTGTCTCTTTTCACTAAAATATTCACCAAAAATACAAATTTCACCGGAATCCGATGGGGACTGCTGTGTCTCGTTCAGCCAGTATAGGAGCACATTTGGGAGCGATTTCGAGTCAATCGGTCCAAAGACCTGGAAGCTATTGAAAAAATGGGCCACTTTTTTCTTTAAAATATTCACCAAAAATACAAATTTCACCGGAATCCGATGGGGACTGCTGTGTCTCGTTCAGCCAGTATAGGAGCACATTTGGGAGCGATTTCGGGTCAATCGGTCCAAAGACCTGGAAGCTATTGAAAAAATGGGCCACTTTTTTCTTTAAAATATTCACCAAAAATACAAATTTCACCGGAATCCGATGGGGACTGCTGTGTCTCATTCAGCGAGTAGAGGACCACATTCGTGACGAATTTCGAGTCAATCGGTCAAAAGACGACCGTAACCCTAACCCTAGCTCCATAACCCTAACCCTAACCCTAACCCTAATGCCAGCCTTAAGGCAGTCTCATGAAACATTGTCTCTTTTCACTAAAATATTCACCAAAAATACAAATTTCACCGGAATCCGATGGGGACTGCTGTGTCTCGTTCAGCCAGTATAGGAGCACATTTGGGAGCGATTTCGAGTCAATCGGTCCAAAGACCTGGAAGCTATTGAAAAAATGGGCCACTTTTTTCTTTAAAATATTCACCAAAAATACAAATTTCACCGGAATCCGATGGGGACTGCTGTGTCTCGTTCAGCGAGTAGAGGACCACATTCGTGACGAATTTCGAGTCAATCGGTCAAAAGACGACCGTAACCCTAACCCTAGCTCCATAACCCTAACCCTAACCCTAACCCTAATGCCAGCCTTAAGGCAGTCTCATGAAACATTGTCTCTTTTCACTAAAATATTCACCAAAAATACAAATTTCACCGGAATCCGATGGGGACTGCTGTGTCTCGTTCAGCCAGTATAGGAGCACATTTGGGAGCGATTTCGAGTCAATCGGTCCAAAGACCTGGAAGCTATTGAAAAAATGGGCCACTTTTTTCTTTAAAATATTCACCAAAAATACAAATTTCACCGGAATCCGATGGGGACTGCTGTGTCTCATTCAGCGAGTAGAGGACCACATTCGTGACGAATTTCGAGTCAATCGGTCAAAAGACGACCGTAACCCTAACCCTAGCTCCATAACCCTAACCCTAACCCTAACCCTAATGCCAGCCTTAAGGCAGTCTCATGAAACATTGTCTCTTTTCACTAAAATATTCACCAAAAATACAAATTTCACCGGAATCCGATGGGGACTGCTGTGTCTCGTTCAGCCAGTATAGGAGCACATTTGGGAGCGATTTCGAGTCAATCGGTCCAAAGACCTGGAAGCTATTGAAAAAATGGGCCACTTTTTTCTTTAAAATATTCACCAAAAATACAAATTTCACCGGAATCCGATGGGGACTGCTGTGTCTCGTTCAGCCAGTATAGGAGCACATTTGGGAGCGATTTCGAGTCAATCGGTCCAAAGACCTGGAAGCTATTGAAAAAATGGGCCACTTTTTTCTTTAAAATATTCACCAAAAATACAAATTTCACCGGAATCCGATGGGGACTGCTGTGTCTCATTCAGCGAGTAGAGGACCACATTCGTGACGAATTTCGAGTCAATCGGTCAAAAGACGACCGTAACCCTAACCCTAGCTCCATAACCCTAACCCTAACCCTAACCCTAATGCCAGCCTTAAGGCAGTCTCATGAAACATTGTCTCTTTTCACTAAAATATTCACCAAAAATACAAATTTCACCGGAATCCGATGGGGACTGCTGTGTCTCGTTCAGCCAGTATAGGAGCACATTTGGGAGCGATTTCGAGTCAATCGGTCCAAAGACCTGGAAGCTATTGAAAAAATGGGCCACTTTTTTCTTTAAAATATTCACCAAAAATACAAATTTCACCGGAATCCGATGGGGACTGCTGTGTCTCGTTCAGCCAGTATAGGAGCACATTTGGGAGCGATTTCGAGTCAATCGGTCCAAAGACCTGGAAGCTATTGAAAAAATGGGCCACTTTTTTCTTTAAAATATTCACCAAAAATACAAATTTCACCGGAATCCGATGGGGACTGCTGTGTCTCATTCAGCGAGTAGAGGACCACATTCGTGACGAATTTCGAGTCAATCGGTCAAAAGACGACCGTAACCCTAACCCTAGCTCCATAACCCTAACCCTAACCCTAATGCCAGCCTTAAGGCAGTCTCATGAAACATTGTCTCTTTTCACTAAAATATTCACCAAAAATACAAATTTCACCGGAATCCGATGGGGACTGCTGTGTCTCGTTCAGCCAGTATAGGAGCACATTTGGGAGCGATTTCGAGTCAATCGGTCCAAAGACCTGGAAGCTATTGTAAAAATGGGTCACTTTTTTCTTTAAAATATTCACCAAAAATACAAATTTCACCGGAATCCGATGGAGACTGCTGTGTCTCGTTCAGCCAGTATAGGAGCACATTTGGGAGCGATTTCGAGTCAATCGTTCCAAAGACCTGGAAGCTATTGAAAAAATGGGCCACTTTTTTCATTAAAATATTCACCAAAAATACAAATTTCACCGGAATCCGATGGGGACTGCTGTGTCTCGTTCAGCCAGTATAGGAGCACATTTGGGAGCGATTTCGAGTCAATCGGTCCAAAGACCTGGAAGCTATTGAAAAAATGGGCCACTTTTTTCTTTAAAATATTCACCAAAAATACAAATTTCACCGGAATCCGATGGGGACTGCTGTGTCTCGTTCAGCCAGTATAGGAGCACATTTGGGAGCGATTTCGAGTCATTCGGTCCAAAGACCTGGAAGCTATTGAAAAAATGGGCCACTTTTTTCTTTAAAATATTCACCAAAAATACAAATTTCACCGGAATCCGATGGGGACTGCTGTGTCTCATTCAGCGAGTAGAGGACCACATTCGTGACGAATTTCGAGTCAATCGGTCAAAAGACGACCGTAACCCTAACCCTAGCTCCATAACCCTAACCCTAACCCTAACCCTAATTAGGGGATGGTACCGGTAAAGTACCTATAAAATGGATTTTTACGGGGGTCTCCCTTCGGAGTCATTTTTCACCCCTTTCCCGTGGTGCTACATTTTTTTCCATTACATATTTGGAATCCTGGGATTTTTCTGAACATTTCTTTCTTCGGCGGCGTCTTTCTACGACGCTCCTGTAAAAAGTTGAAATGCTTGCAGTACTGGAGGACTTTTAAAGGGGGCGCTGTAGTTTTGATTGACACCCAACATCTCCATTAAAATGGAACCCCACATCTCATTATCAGCACCTCAATCACTAACCCATTATTTTTGTTCTGACCAATTACAGGCGAGCCCAACTTTTCTGTATAGGACCATTATATCTGTATATGACCCTAAATTTCCTAACATGACTGTTGGGTTGGGTTACACCCTACATCTCAGTATATAAAGGCTAAAACACCCAACATCCACACTTAAGATTCTTTAATGTAGAAAGCACTGATTTTAGATACCACCCATTCACACAAATATGGGTATATCAACCTGCTGTCACTTTTGTTGTAAAGCTTAGCTCTAACTGAAAACCAGGAGTCATGATTTGCCTGTCTACCTCAACAGGAAGTCATTGATTTCAGCTCCAAATGCTGTCAAACTTGAAAAAAAGACTCACAGAGACTCAACCATTCAGAATACTGAGGCACAACCTCAGGAATAGTCTGACTGTGAAAGGTGGATGTCCTGTTATTTAATCAATCAATTTGGGTGGCAAGACTCAACTTTTAGTTTGCATCCAACCCAAGACCCAACTGCAGCCAAGTTGGGTCTTACCATATTGGGCCTTTGGTAAGTTCATATTGGCTGTTGGCAATGTTGTCCTGGGCACGGTTACATCTGCCTTCTGTTCACTCAAGAGCCAACTTTAGTCAACATCCAACTTCAGTCAAATTCTGCCGTGCCTTGTGTGCACTTAAATTGGGTCTTGGATGTCTTGGCAATTGATCAATCAAGTTGGGTGGCAAGACCCAACTTTGGTATGCATCCATCCCAAAACCCAACTACAGCCAAGTTGGTTCTAACCATATTGGGCCTTTGGTAACTTCATATTGGCTGACGGCCATGTTGTTGTGTGCCTGGTTTCATCTGCCTTCAACATCCAACTTCAGTCAAATTCTGCCGTGCCTCATGTGCACTTAAATTGGGTCTTGGATGTCTTGGCAATTGATCAATCAAGTTGGGTGGCAAGACCCAACTTTGGTATGCATCCATCCCAAAACCCAACTACAGCCAAGTTGGGTCTTACCATATTGGGCCTTTGGTAAGTTCATATTGGCTGTTGGCAATGTTGTTCTGGGCACGGTTACATCTGCCTTCTGTTCACTCAAGAGCCAACTTTATTCAACATCCAACTTCAGTCAAGGTCAGCAGTGCCTTGTGTGCACTTAAATATGGTCTTGGATGTCTTGGGCCTTACTCAGTCCTCCCGTGTGTTCAGTCAAGTAGGATGCTGCAGATCACTGGCCTCACCATGTTGCTTTGCCACCACCATCATGTAGCATGCCACCAGCTCTTTCCTTGTGGGTAATCAAGATGTGTCTTATCAATTATTGCCTTGTGTAAACACAAACTGTTGCAGGTTTGACAATTTAGGTAATTAGGGGCCTGTAGGTAGATGTTGGGTCACACCCAACATCTCAGTATGACGCCCAACATCTCAGTATAGTCATTGCATGTGACCCAACATCTCCATATGGACCCTATTCACGAGTGCAAGGGGCTTGTAGGTAGATGTTGGGTCACACCCAACATCTCAGTATGACGCCCAACATCTCAGTATAGTCATTGCATGTGACCCAACATCTCCATATGGACCCTATTCACGAGTGCAAGGGGCTTGTAGGTAGATGTTGGGTCACACCCAACATCTCAGTATGACGCCCAACATCTCAGTATAGTCATTGCATGTGACCCAACATCTCCATATGGACCCTATTCACGAGTGCAAGGGGCTTGTAGGTAGATGTTGGGTCACACCCAACATCTCAGTATGACGCCCAACATCTCAGTATAGTCATTGCATGTGACCCAACATCTCCATATGGACCCTATTCACGAGTGCAAGGGGCTTGTAGGTAGATGTTGGGTCACACCCAACATCTCAGTATGATGCCCAACATCTCAGTATAGTCATTGCATGTGACCCAACATCTCCATATGGACCCTATTCACGAGTGCAAGGGGCCTATGAAGCCCAACATCCCCGTGGGGTGATGGCATGTGACCCAACATCTCCGTATGGACACTATTCACGAGTGCAAGGGGCTTGTAGGTAGATGTTGGGTCACACCCAACATCTCAGTATGATGCCCAACATCTCAGTATAGTCATTGCATGTGACCCAACATCTCCATATGGACCCTATTCACGAGTGCAAGGGGCTTGTAGGTAGATGTTGGGTCACACCCAACATCTCAGTATGATGCCCAACATCTCAGTATAGTCATTGCATGTGACCCAACATCTCCATATGGACCCTATTCACGAGTGCAAGGGGCCTATGAAGCCCAACATCCCCGTGGGGTGATGGTATGTGACCCAACATCTCCGTATGGACACTATTCACGAATGCAAGGGGCTTGTAGGTAGATGTTGGGTCACACCCAATATCTCAGTATGATGCCCAACATCTCAGTATAGTCATTGCGTGTGACCCAACATCTCCATATGGACCCTATTCACGAGTGCAAGGGGCCTATGAAGCCCAACATCCCCGTAGGGTGATAGCATGTGACCCAACATCTCCGTATGGACACTATTCACGAGTACAAGGGGCTTGTATGTAGATGTTGGGTCACACCCAACATCTCAGTATATTAAGGCTAAAACACCCAACATCTACACTTAAGATACTTTAATGTAGAAAACACTGATTTGAGCTCCGGCCAATTCAAACAAATATGGGTAGATTGACTTGCTGTCACTTTTGCTGTAAAGCTGAGGTATACCTGAACACTAGGATCCATGATTTGCCTGTCTACCACAACAGGAAGTCACCTAAATTTGACCCCAAATTTCAGAAGGTCATTTGGACCAACTTCTCAGTATATAAAGGCTACAGCACCCAGCATCTATCCTTAAGATCCTATAATGTAAAAAACATTGATTTCAGCTCCAAATGGCCTAAACTTGAACAGAAGACTCACAGGGACCCAACTATTCAAAATACTGAAGCACAACCTCAAGAAGACTCTGATTGTCCTCAACCATGTCACATTTGGGTGTCCTCCTCCTCCTTTGTAACTCAGTCCTTTATATTAAAAAGACACAAATTCAAAATATCTCAATTTTATGTGAACATTGAATACAGAAGTTTCAACAAAAACATTGTTTTCTTCCTGAAATACAGTAGACCTCAAGAAAACTCTGCTCTTACTAAACAATGTGACAGTTGGATGTCCTCCTCCTCCTTGTAACTCAGTCTTTTATAGTAAACAGACAAATTCAAAATGTCTGATTTTTTTTTTGAACATTGAAGACAGAAGTTTCAACAAAAACATTGTTTTCTTCCTGAAATACAGCAGACCTCAAGAAAACTCTGTTCTTTCTAAACAATGGGACAGTTGGATGTCCTCCTCCTCCTTGTAACTCAGTCTTTTATAGTAAACATAGACAAATTCAAAATGTCTGAACATTATGTGAACATTGAAGAAAGAAATTTAAACAAAAACAGTGTTTTCTTCCTGAAATTCAGCAGACCTCACGAACATTCTGCTCTTCATAAACAATGTGACAGTTGGATGTCCTCGTCCTCCTTTGTAACTCAGTCTTTATTCTTTTTTGGCTGTAACACAAAGGTGAAACTTGCATCAAGGATGAAGACATCAATCTCCTCAACATCCTTCTTCATGGACATATCATTCACTTATCATTTATCATATCATGGAATTTGCACTGTGAATTTTGTATTTAAGGTCCTTACACAGAGAAAATGGGTAGCTTTCAGAATAATAACGCTACTTTTCCCGGGTAATCCATGTCCTTATATGACAAAACATGAACCAGGACTTCTGCATGATTTTAACTTATATGGTGTAAGTGTGTGTGATTTACTGTGTAACCAATTCATGTACACAACATTAAAATCAATTTACTACCACTCACCTCTCCGTCACCACCGGGCCTCAACACCATGTTCAATGGATCCGGTACACTTCTTTTCTGATGGGGAAAACTGCTCGTTCAGACACATTATATGATTTTTTTAATTCAAGGGATACATAGACAGACATTGGGTTTAAGCATAACTGTAATTCATGTACACTGCACTAAAGCCTGCTTACAAACACTCACCATTGCTTCACAACAGGCTGTCGCATCATGTTCAATGGCTCCAATCTCTTCTGACTTTTCTTTCTGTGAGTGACACAGCTCCTAAAGATAAATCATGAGGTTTTTTAAATCAAGGGACACACAAAATTCACAGTGCAAATTCCATGATATGTCTTTTCAAGCACAAGTCCATGAAACTTGTGCTTGAAAAGACATATCATGGAATTTGCACTGTGAATTTTGTATTTAAGGTCCTTACACAGAGAAAATCGGTAGTTTTCCCCTGCTCAAATGTCAGAATGGGTCAAGCTTTCATCAACACATTCAAAGCTTTCAGAATAATAACGCTACTTTTCACTGGTAATCCATGTCCTTATATGACAAAACATGAACCATGACTTCTGTATGACTTCGTATACGGTGGGGGAGGCTGACAGACATAGACAGACATTGGGTTTAAGCATAACTGTAATTCATGTACACTGCACTAAAGCCTGCTTACAAACACTCACCATTGTTTCACCACAGTGACACAGCTGCTAAAGATAAATCATGAGGTTTTTTTAATTCAAGGTACACACAGACAGAAATTGGGTTTTTTACTCTTATGGCTCAAGTTTTCACCGTCAGCGCATTTAAAGGGTTCAGGCTACCACACAATGAATTGTTTAACTAAATCACTGGTTCTGTTCCCCGACAATAACGGCACTGAAGATTGTCTACTTCTACATACTCTGCCACTTGATTAGTTAAATCAGCTTTCTTTAGTCAGTCAAGATCAAGCAGACTAGTGCTGGCTAAGAGAACGTACCTGACATAGTCACTGATTGTCGAAAAAGTTTTTGTTTGTTTGATTGTGCAGGAAAACAAAACATAAGCGGTGCTGTGGGCAGTGAAGACCTGGATTCAGAACCACTACACTACATTCACCGCACTGAGGGTACTCTCACCTCGTCTTTCTCATGGCGCTTCCTATCAGGGTTGCGGACATCATTCCCTGACACATCCTTCTCCGGGGACTTGTGCTTGGAAAGACATATCATGGAATTTGCACTCTGAATTTTGTATTAAAGGTGCTTATACATAGACAATGGGTAGTTTTCTCCAGCTCAAATATCAGAATGGGTCAAGCTACACCACGGGCCATCACTCCATGACAGAAATGGGGTTTTTACTCTTTCTAAAAAAATGTAAAAATTACTGTAAAATGTTCTACTTATACATAGTCTGCCACTTGATTAGTTACATGGGCTAAGCGTTTACAGTTGTTTACAGTTGTGTTTCCTTAACAGCGTCAGATAAACCATGAGACAGAGACTTGCACTCGATGTATTTTGCATACATATTTGAATATACTCACAGGCTTCTTCTCCGCCATGACGTCGTTCTCTTCGCACCAAGGCCGGAAGTAGTACCCCTTCCTCATAAACGACCCGATGTTTCTGTTGACACAATACAGAACATGATTAGATCAATTTAACTTGTTAAACATACCATGTGTGTTGCAATGAGATGACTTAAATTGTGAACTGGTGTAATTCATGAAAAAAAATTATTTAATCGTGAGTTACTGAACTTGTGCCACAAATGGCTAACATCAAGCTGACGTACTTGGATTTGTGGGGATGGGCTGCAGCTTCTGGCACACTTTATGGGTTGCACTGTAAAATAAAAAGGTTGGGTGAGGGTATAGTGCATAACAAAATGTAAAAAAAAAATTGCTCTGTTTAACCAGGTTGAAATAAGTGTGGGTTAATCAGCTTGAGGAAAAAAAGCAGATACTATAAGAAATGTTTATTACCTTGCAGTACCATGTACATAAACAACGTTCACCTCTTTGTCAAATTACACATTTACATATCTAATTTTATAATTTTTTTCCCTTGTGTTAAATATAAATAGACCACTATAGAGTAAGTTGGGTGCATGCTTCCCACAGCATTATTATACCAAAGTTGGGTTATACAAAACAACACAATAAATTGCATTTGAGTTTTTACAGTAGAGGATATTTTACAGTAAAAGTGGGTGTCTGCCTATCATTATACAGAAAAAATGGACGGCTTTAACTGTTTTATTTATTCATTTATTCTGTCTCATGTTAAATATAAATAGACCACTATACAGTAAGTTGGGTCCATGCTTCCCACGGCATTATTATACCAAAATTGGGTTATACAAAACAACACAATAAATTCCGTTTGAGTTTTTACAGTAGAGGATACTTTACAGTAAAAGTGGGTGTCCGCTTATCATTATACAGAAAAAATGGACAGTTTCAACTGTACAACTTTCAACTCAACCTCCTCCAAGTCTAGCTCTGAAATTTCACACAAAATAACCCTTCAGCAAAAAAGAAACAGAAAGTAGTTGGGTACAATTAGCAACTTAATTTTTACCTGGAGATGGAAGCAGGCAAATCCGCAGGACCTTTTAAAGGGGGCATGTGACTCAAACACGGGAAAGGAGCTCCACAGTGATTAACAGCAGCCAATCAGAGCAGACTTGTTAAAGACCACACGTCACAGAGAGGAGGGGGGTGGGGGAAGGTAAAGCAGAGTTTAAGCAGAAATGTTAATATTTTCATGCTCAAAAGCTTGAGCTACAGAGGTTTTTTACATATGGGGCCTAATCATGAAGCCAGAGAACAGGGCGGTGGTTTTTCCACATATTTACCCCAGGCTTGTGTGATGGATATATCATAATGATTTCCTAATAAAGTCTTGGTGTAGATGTTGACCGATGAGTTGCTTTACTCTCAGGAAATGACCTCAATTTGACCAGTAAAACCAGCTTCTCAGTATATAAAGGCTATAGCACCCAACATCTACCCTTAAGATTCTTTAATGTGAGAAAAAATTATTTCAGCTCCAAATTCTGTCAAACTTGAACAGAAGACTCACAAACACTCTTTCATGTTTAATACTAAAGCACAACATTCTAGGACCTTCCCTGGCCTAGGTCTTTTCAGGGGCCATGTAGGGGACCCAAACCACTGAGACTCAATTCAGTATCCCATTAAGATCATAGGATGCGATTTTGGAGCCATTACTCTGTTCACATTACAACAAATAGCTACAATTTGCTAAAGATCACTGAAGGTCAAAAGGCTTGACCAAAAAGCAGACTTTGTGAGTGTATGACTGAGGCCTTTTCAGCCAAATGTGGGTGTATCGACTTGCTGTCACTTTTGCTGTAAAGCTTAGGTCTTCCTGAAGCCTAGGACACATGACTTGTATGTCTAATCCAACAGGAAGTGACCTAAACTTAAGCCCAAAGTTCAGGAGGTAGTTTGGAACACCAACATAGGGGCGCCAAACCACTGGGGGTCAATTTAGTATCCAGCATGGATCATACAATGTGATTTTGGAGCCATTACTCTGTCCACATTATAACGAATAGCTACAATTTGCTAAAGATCACTGAAGGCCACAAGGCTTGACTAAAAAGCAGACTTTGTGAGTGTATGACTGAGGCCTGTTCAGCCAAATGTGGGTGTGAGTGTATGACTGAGGCCTGTTCAGCCAAATGTGGGTGTATAGACTTCCTGTCACTTTCGCTGTAAAGCTGAGGTCTTCCTGAAGACTGGGACACATGACTTGTCTTTCTGTCCCAACAGGAAGTGACCTAAATGTGAGCCCAAAGTTCAGGAGGTCGTTTGGGCCATCTTGTCAGTATATAACGGCTATAGCACCCAACATCTACCCTTAAGATCCTTTAATGTAAGAAAAAATGATTCCAGCTCCAAATGCTGTCTAACTTGAACAGAAGACTCACAAATTCACCATTAAGATCATAGGATGCCACTTTGGAGCCATTACTCTGTTCATATTATAATAAAAAGCTACAATTTCCTAAAGATCAACGAAGGTCACAAGGCTTGACTAAAAGCCAGAATTTGTGAGTGTATGACTGAGGCCTGTTCAGCCAAATGTGGGTGTATCGAATTCCTGTCACTTTTGCTGTAAAGCTTAGGTCTTCCTGAAGACTTGGACACATGACTTCTATGTCTAATCCAACAGGACTTGACCTAAACTTAAGCCCAAAGTTCAGGAGGTAGTTTGGAACACCAACGTAGGGGCGCCAAACCACTGGGGGTCAATTTAGTATCCAGCACGGATCATACAATGTGATTTTGGAGCCATTACTCTGTTCACATTATAACAAATAGCTACAATTTGCTAAAGATCACCGAAGGTCACAAGGCTTGACTAAAAGCCAGAATTTGTGAGTGTATGACTGAGGCCTGTTCAGCCAAATGTGGGTGTATCGACTTGCTGTCACTTCTGCTGTAAAGCTTAGGTCTTCCTGAAGACTAGGACACATGACTTGTATGTCTAATCCAACAGGAAGTGACCTAAATTTGAGCCCAAAGTTCAGGAGGTAGTTTGGACCACCAACGTAGGGGCGCCAAACCACTGGGACTCAATTCAGTATCCCGCACAGATCATACAATGCAATTATGGAGCCATTTATCTGTTCACATTATAACAAAGAGTTACAATTTGCTAAAGATCACTGAAGGTCACAAGGCTTGACCAAAAAGCAGACATTGTGAGTGTATGACTTAGGCCTGTTCAGCCAAATGTGGGTGTGAGTGTATGACTGAGGCCTGTTCAGCCAAATGTGGGTGTATCGAATTCCTGTCACTTTTGCTGTAAAGCTTAGGTCTAACTGAAGACTAGGACACATGACTTGTCTTTCTGTCCCAACAGGAAGTGACCTAAATGTGAGCCCAAAGTTCAGGAGGTCGTTTAGACCACCTTCTCAGTATATAAAGGCTATAGCACCCAACATCTACCCTTAAGATTCTTTAATGTAAGAAAAAATGATTTCAGCTCCAAATGCTGTCAAACTTGAACAGAAGACTCACACACACTCTTTCATGTTTAATACTGACGCAGAACGTTCTAGGACCTTCCCTGGCCTAGGTCTTTTCAGGGGCGACGTAGGGGCCCCAAACCACTGGGACTCAATTCAGAATCCCGCACAGATCATACAATGCAATTTTGAAGCCATTACTCTGTTCACATTATAACAAATTATTACAATTTGCTAAAGATCACTGAAGGTCACAAGGCTTGACCAAAAAGCAGACTTTGTGAGTGTATGACTGAAGCCTGTTCAGCCAAATGTGGGTGTATCGACTTGCTGTCACTTTTGCTGTAAAGCTTAGGTCTAACTGAAGACTAGGACACATGACTTGTCTTTCTTCCCAACAGGAAGTGACCTAAATGTGAGCCCAAAGTTCAGGAGGTCGTTTGGACCACCTTCTCAGTATATAAAGGCTATAGCACCCAGCATCTACCCTTAAGATTCTTTAATGTAAGAAAAAATGATTTCAGCTCCAAATGCTGTCAAACTTGAACAGAAGACTCACAAATGCACCATTAAGATCATAGGATGCCACTTTGGAGCCATTACTCTGTTCACATTATAATAAAAAGCTACCATTTCCTTAGGATCACGAAAGGTCAAAGGCTTGACTAAAAAGCAGACTTTGTGAGTGTATGACTGAGGCCTGTTCAGCCAAATGTGGGTGTATCGACTTCCTGTCACTTTTGCTGTAAAGCTTAGGTCTTCCTGAAGACTTGGACACATGACTTGTATGTCTAATCCAACCGGAAGTGACCTAAATTTGAGCCCAAAGTTCAGGAGGTAGTTTGGACCACCAACGTAGGGGCCCCAAACCACTGGGACTCAATTCAGTATCCCGCACAGATCATACAATGCAATTTTGGAGCCATTACTCTGTTCACATTATAACAAATAGCTACAATTTGCTAAAGATCACTGACGGTCACAAGGCTTGACCAAAAAGCAGACTTTGTGAGTGTATGACTGAGGCCTGTTCAGCCAAATGTGGGTGTATCGACTTCCTGTCACTTTTGCTGTAAAGCTTAGGTCTTCCTGAAGACTAGGACACATGACTTGTCTTTCTGTCCCAACAGGAAGTGACCTAAATGTGAGCCCAAAGTTCAGGAGGTCGTTTGGACCACCTTCTCAGTATATAAAGGCTATAGCACCCAACATATACCCTTAAGATCCTTTAATGTAAGAAAAAATGATTTCAGCTCCAAACGATGTCAAACTTGAACAGAAGACTCACAAATTCACCATTAAGATCATAGGATGCCACTTTGGAGCCATTACTCTGTTCACATTATAATAAAAAGCTACCATTTCCTTAGGATCACGAAAGGTCAAAGGCTTGACTAAAAAGCAGACTTTGTGAGTGTATGACTGAGGCCTGTTCAGCCACATGTGGGTGTATCGACTTCCTGTCACTTTTGCTGTAAAGCTTAGGTCTTCCTGAAGACTTGGACACATGACTTGTATGTCTAATCCAACAGGAAGTGACCTAAATTTGAGCCCAAAGTTCAGGAGGTAGTTTGGACCACCAACGTAGGGGCCCCAAACCACTGGGACTCAATTCAGTATCCCGCACAGATCATACAATGCAATTTTGGAGCCATTACTCTGTTCACATTATAACAAATAGCTACAATTTGCTAAAGATCACTGAAGGTCACAAGGCTTGACCAAAAAGCAGACTTTGTGAGTGTATGACTGAGGCCTGTTCAGCCAAATGTGAGTGTATCGACTTGCTGTCACTTTTGCTGTAAAGCTTAGGTCTAACTGAAGACTAGGACACATGACTTGTATATCTAGTCCAACAGGAAGTGACCTAAACTTGAGCCCAAAGTTCAGGAGGTAGTTTGGACCACCAACATAGGGGCGCCAAACCACTGGGACTCAATTCAGTATCCCGCACAGATCATACAATGCAATTTTGGAGCCATTACTCTGTTCACATTATAACAAATAGCTACAATTTGCTGAGGATCACTGAAGGTCACAAGGCTTGACTAAAAAGCAGACTTTGTGAGTGTATGACTGAGGCCTGTTCAGCCGAATGTGGGTGTTAGTGTATGACTGAGGCCTGTTCAGCCAAATGTGGGTGTATCGACTTCCTGTCAATTTTGCTGTAAAGCTTAGGTCTAACTGAAGACTAGGACACATGACTTGTCTTTCTGTCCCAACAGGAAGTGACCTAAATGTGAGCCCAAAGTTCAGGAGGTCGTTTGGACCACCTTCTCAGTATATAAAGGCTATAGCACCCAACATCTACCCTTAAGATTCTTTAATGTAAGAAAAAATGATTTCAGCTCCAAATGCTGTCTAACTTGAACAGAAGACTCACAAATTCACCATTAAGATCATAGGATGCCACTTTGGAGCCATTACTCTGTTCACATTATAATAAAAAGCTACCATTTCCTAAGGATCACAAAAGGTCAAAGGCTTGACTAAAAGGCAGACTTTGTGAGTGTATGACTAAGGCCTGTTCAGCCAAATGTGGGTGTATCGACTTCCTGTCAATTTTGCTGTAAAGCTTAGGTCTAACTGAAGACTAGGACACATGACTTGTCTTTCTGTCCCAACAGGAAGTGACCTAAATGTGAGCCCAAAGTTCAGGAGGTCGTTTGGACCACCTTCTCAGTATATAAAGGCTATAGCACCCAACATCTACCCTTAAGATTCTTTAATGTAAGAAAAAATGATTTCAGCTCCAAATGCTGTCTAACTTGAACAGAAGACTCACAAATTCACCATTAAGATCATAGGATGCCACTTTGGAGCCATTACTCTGTTCACATTATAATAAAAAGCTACCATTTCCTAAGGATCACAAAAGGTCAAAGGCTTGACTAAAAGGCAGACTTTGTGAGTGTATGACTAAGGCCTGTTCAGCCAAATGTGGGTGTATCGACTTCCTGTCACTTTTGCTGTAAAGCTTAGGTCTTCCTGAAGACTTGGACAGATGACTTGTATGTCTAATCCAACAGGAAGTGACCTAAATTTGAGCCCAAAGTTCAGGAGGTAGTTTGGACCACCAACGTAGGGGCCCCAAACCACTGGGACTCAATTCAGTATCCCGCACAGATCATACAATGCAATTTTGGAGCCATTACTTTGTTCACATTATAACAAATAGCTACAATTTGCTAAAGATCACTGAAGGTCACAAGGCTTGACCAAAAAGCAGACTTTGTGAGTGTATGACTGAGGCCTGTTCAGCCAAATGTGGGTGTATCGACTTCCTGTCACTTTTGCTGTAAAGCTTAGGTCTTCCTGAAGACTTGGACACATGACTTGTATGTCTAATCCAACCGGAAGTGACCTAAATTTGAGCCCAAAGTTCAGGAGGTAGTTTGGACCACCAATGTAGGGGCCCCAAACCACTGGGACTCAATTCAGTATCCCGCACAGATCATACAATGCAATTTTGGAGCCATTACTCTGTTCACATTATAACAAATAGCTACAATTTGCTAAAGATCACTGACGGTCACAAGGCTTGACCAAAAAGCAGACTTTGTGAGTGTATGACTGAGGCCTGTTCAGCCAAATGTGGGTGTATCGACTTCCTGTCACTTTTGCTGTAAAGCTTAGGTCTTCCTGAAGACTAGGACACATGACTTGTCTTTCTGTCCCAACAGGAAGTGACCTAAATGTGAGCTCAAAGTTCAGGAGGTCGTTTGGACCACCTTCTCAGTATATAAAGGCTATAGCACCCAACATATACCCTTAAGATCCTTTAATGTAAGAAAAAATGATTTCAGCTCCAAACGATGTCTAACTTGAACAGAAGACTCACAAATTCACCATTAAGATCATAGGATTCCACTTTGGAGCCATTACTCTGTTCACATTATAATAAAAAGCTACCATTTCCTTAGGATCACGAAAGGTCAAAGGCTAGACTAAAAGTCAGACTTTGTGAGTGTATGACTAAGGCCTGTTCAGCCAAATGTGGGTGTATCGACTTCCTGTCACTTTTGCTGTAAAGCTTAGGTCTTCCTGAAGACTAGGACACATGACTTGTCTTTCTGTCCCAACAGGAAGTGACCTAAATGTGAGCCCAAAGTTCAGGAGGTCGTTTGGACCACCTTCTCAGTATATAAAGGCTATAGCACCCAGCATCTACCCTTAAGATTCTTTAATGTAAGAAAAAATGATTTCAGCTCCAAATGCTGTCAAACTTGAACAGAAGACTCACAAATTCACCATTAAGATCATAGGATGCCACTTTGGAGCCATTACTCTGTTCACATTATAATAAAAAGCTACCATTTCCTTAGGATCACGAAAGGTCAAAGGCTTGACTAAAAAGCAGACTTTGTGAGTGTATGACTGAGGCCTGTTCAGCCAAATGTGGGTGTATCGACTTCCTGTCAATTTTGCTGTAAAGCTTAGGTCTAACTGAAGACTAGGACACATGACTTGTCTTTCTGTCCCAACAGGAAGTGACCTAAATGTGAGCCCAAAGTTCAGGAGGTCGTTTGGACCACCTTCTCAGTATATAAAGGCTATAGCACCCAACATCTACCCTTAAGATTCTTTAATGTAAGAAAAAATGATTTCAGCTCCAAATGCTGTCTAACTTGAACAGAAGACTCACAAATTCACCATTAAGATCATAGGATGCCACTTTGGAGCCATTACTCTGTTCACATTATAATAAAAAGCTACCATTTCCTAAGGATCACAAAAGGTCAAAGGCTTGACTAAAAGGCAGACTTTGTGAGTGTATGACTAAGGCCTGTTCAGCCAAATGTGGGTGTATCGACTTCCTGTCACTTTTGCTGTAAAGCTTAGGTCTTCCTGAAGACTTGGACAGATGACTTGTATGTCTAATCCAACAGGAAGTGACCTAAATTTGAGCCCAAAGTTCAGGAGGTAGTTTGGACCACCAACGTAGGGGCCCCAAACCACTGGGACTCAATTCAGTATCCCGCACAGATCATACAATGCAATTTTGGAGCCATTACTTTGTTCACATTATAACAAATAGCTACAATTTGCTAAAGATCACTGAAGGTCACAAGGCTTGACCAAAAAGCAGACTTTGTGAGTGTATGACTGAGGCCTGTTCAGCCAAATGTGGGTGTATCGACTTCCTGTCACTTTTGCTGTAAAGCTTAGGTCTTCCTGAAGACTTGGACACATGACTTGTATGTCTAATCCAACCGGAAGTGACCTAAATTTGAGCCCAAAGTTCAGGAGGTAGTTTGGACCACCAATGTAGGGGCCCCAAACCACTGGGACTCAATTCAGTATCCCGCACAGATCATACAATGCAATTTTGGAGCCATTACTCTGTTCACATTATAACAAATAGCTACAATTTGCTAAAGATCACTGACGGTCACAAGGCTTGACCAAAAAGCAGACTTTGTGAGTGTATGACTGAGGCCTGTTCAGCCAAATGTGGGTGTATCGACTTCCTGTCACTTTTGCTGTAAAGCTTAGGTCTTCCTGAAGACTAGGACACATGACTTGTCTTTCTGTCCCAACAGGAAGTGACCTAAATGTGAGCTCAAAGTTCAGGAGGTCGTTTGGACCACCTTCTCAGTATATAAAGGCTATAGCACCCAACATATACCCTTAAGATCCTTTAATGTAAGAAAAAATGATTTCAGCTCCAAACGATGTCTAACTTGAACAGAAGACTCACAAATTCACCATTAAGATCATAGGATTCCACTTTGGAGCCATTACTCTGTTCACATTATAATAAAAAGCTACCATTTCCTTAGGATCACGAAAGGTCAAAGGCTAGACTAAAAGTCAGACTTTGTGAGTGTATGACTAAGGCCTGTTCAGCCAAATGTGGGTGTATCGACTTCCTGTCACTTTTGCTGTAAAGCTTAGGTCTTCCTGAAGACTTGGACACATGACTTGTATGTCTAATCCAACAGGAAGTGACCTAAATTTGAGCCCAAAGTTCAGGAGGTAGTTTGGACCACCAACGTAGGGGCGCCAAACCACTGGGACTCAATTCAGTATCCCGCACAGATCATACAATGCAATTATGGAGCCATTTATCTGTTCACATTATAACAAAGAGTTACAATTTGCTAAAGATCACTGAAGGTCACAAGGCTTGACCAAAAAGCAGACATTGTGAGTGTATGACTTAGGCCTGTTCAGCCAAATGTGGGTGTGAGTGTATGACTGAGGCCTGTTCAGCCAAATGTGGGTGTATCGAATTCCTGTCACTTTTGCTGTAAAGCTTAGGTCTAACTGAAGACTAGGACACATGACTTGTCTTTCTGTCCCAACAGGAAGTGACCTAAATGTGAGCCCAAAGTTCAGGAGGTCGTTTGGACCACCTTCTCAGTATATAAAGGCTATAGCACCCAACATCTACCCTTAAGATTCTTTAATGTAAGAAAAAATGATTTCAGCTCCAAATGCTGTCAAACTTGAACAGAAGACTCACATATTCACCATTAAGATCATAGGATGCCACTTTGGAGCCATTACTCTGTTCACATTATAATAAAAAGCTACCATTTCCTTAGGATCACGAAAGGTCAAAGGCTTGACTAAAAAGCAGACTTTGTGAGTGTATGACTGAGGCCTGTTCAGCCAAATGTGGGTGTATCGACTTCCTGTCACTTTTGCTGTAAAGCTTAGGTCTTCCTGAAGACTTGGACACATGACTTGTATGTCTAATCCAACAGGAAGTGACCTAAATTTGAGCCCAAAGTTCAGGAGGTAGTTTGGACCACCAACGTAGGGGCCCCAAACCACTGGGACTCAATTCAGTATCCCGCACAGATCATACAATGCAATTTTGGAGCCATTACTCTGTTCACATTATAACAAATAGCTACAATTTGCTAAAGATCACTGAAGGTCACAAGGCTTGACCAAAAAGCAGACTTTGTGAGTGTATGACTGAGGCCTGTTCAGCCAAATGTGGGTGTATCGACTTGCTGTCACTTTTGCTGTAAAGCTTAGGTCTTCCTGAAGACTAGGACACATGACTTGTCTTTCTGTCCCAACAGGAAGTGACCTAAATGTGAGCTCAAAGTTCAGGAGGTCGTTTGGACCACCTTCTCAGTATATAAAGGCTATAGCACCCAACATATACCCTTAAGATCCTTTAATGTAAGAAAAAATGATTTCAGCTCCAAACGATGTCTAACTTGAACAGAAGACTCACAAATTCACCATTAAGATCATAGGATTCCACTTTGGAGCCATTACTCTGTTCACATTATAATAAAAAGCTACCATTTCCTTAGGATCACGAAAGGTCAAAGGCTAGACTAAAAGTCAGACTTTGTGAGTGTATGACTAAGGCCTGTTCAGCCAAATGTGGGTGTATCGACTTCCTGTCACTTTTGCTGTAAAGCTTAGGTCTTCCTGAAGACTTGGACACATGACTTGTATGTCTAATCCAACAGGAAGTGACCTAAATTTGAGCCCAAAGTTCAGGAGGTAGTTTGGACCACCAACGTAGGGGCGCCAAACCACTGGGACTCAATTCAGTATCCCGCACAGATCATACAATGCAATTATGGAGCCATTTATCTGTTCACATTATAACAAAGAGTTACAATTTGCTAAAGATCACTGAAGGTCACAAGGCTTGACCAAAAAGCAGACATTGTGAGTGTATGACTTAGGCCTGTTCAGCCAAATGTGGGTGTGATTGTATGACTGAGGCCTGTTCAGCCAAATGTGGGTGTATCGAATTCCTGTCACTTTTGCTGTAAAGCTTAGGTCTAACTGAAGACTAGGACACATGACTTGTCTTTCTGTCCCAACAGGAAGTGACCTAAATGTGAGCCCAAAGTTCAGGAGGTCGTTTGGACCACCTTCTCAGTATATAAAGGCTATAGCACCCAACATCTACCCTTAAGATTCTTTAATGTAAGAAAAAATGATTTCAGCTCCAAATGCTGTCAAACTTGAACAGAAGACTCACATATTCACCATTAAGATCATAGGATGCCACTTTGGAGCCATTACTCTGTTCACATTATAATAAAAAGCTACCATTTCCTTAGGATCACGAAAGGTCAAAGGCTTGACTAAAAAGCAGACTTTGTGAGTGTATGACTGAGGCCTGTTCAGCCAAATGTGGGTGTATCGACTTCCTGTCACTTTTGCTGTAAAGCTTAGGTCTTCCTGAAGACTTGGACACATGACTTGTATGTCTAATCCAACAGGAAGTGACCTAAATTTGAGCCCAAAGTTCAGGAGGTAGTTTGGACCACCAACGTAGGGGCCCCAAACCACTGGGACTCAATTCAGTATCCCGCACAGATCATACAATGCAATTTTGGAGCCATTACTCTGTTCACATTATAACAAATAGCTACAATTTGCTAAAGATCACTGAAGGTCACAAGGCTTGACCAAAAAGCAGACTTTGTGAGTGTATGACTGAGGCCTGTTCAGCCAAATGTGGGTGTATCGACTTCTTGTCACTTTTGCTGTAAAGCTTAGATCTTCCTGAAGACTTGGACACATGACTTGTATGTCTAATCCAACAGGAAGTGACCTAAATTTGAGCCCAAAGTTCAGGAGGTAGTTTGGACCACCAACGTAGGGGCCCCAAACCACTGGGACTCAATTCAGTATCCCGCACAGATCATACAATGCAATTTTGGAGCCATTACTCTGTTCACATTATAACAAATAGCTACAATTTGCTAAAGATCACTGAAGGTCACAAGGCTTGACCAAAAAGCAGACTTTGTGAGTGTATGACTGAGGCCTGTTCAGCCAAATGTGGGTGTATCGACTTCCTGTCACTTTTGCTGTAAAGCTTAGGTCTTCCTGAAGACTTGGACACATGACTTGTATGTCTAATCCAACCGGAAGTGACCTAAATTTGAGCCCAAAGTTCAGGAGGTAGTTTGGACCACCAACGTAGGGGCCCCAAACCACTGGGACTCAATTCAGTATCCCGCACAGATCATACAATGCAATTTTGGAGCCATTACTCTGTTCACATTATAACAAATAGCTACAATTTGCTAAAGATCACTGACGGTCACAAGGCTTGACCAAAAAGCAGACTTTGTGAGTGTATGACTGAGGCCTGTTCAGCCAAATGTGGGTGTATCGACTTCCTGTCACTTTTGCTGTAAAGCTTAGGTCTTCCTGAAGACTAGGACACATGACTTGTCTTTCTGTCCCAACAGGAAGTGACCTAAATGTGAGCCCAAAGTTCAGGAGGTCGTTTGGACCACCTTCTCAGTATATAAAGGCTATAGCACCCAACATATACCCTTAAGATCCTTTAATGTAAGAAAAAATGATTTCAGCTCCAAACGATGTCAAACTTGAACAGAAGACTCACAAATTCACCATTAAGATCATAGGATGCCACTTTGGAGCCATTACTCTGTTCACATTATAATAAAAAGCTACCATTTCCTTAGGATCACGAAAGGTCAAAGGCTTGACTAAAAAGCAGACTTTGTGAGTGTATGACTGAGGCCTGTTCAGCCACATGTGGGTGTATCGACTTCCTGTCACTTTTGCTGTAAAGCTTAGGTCTTCCTGAAGACTTGGACACATGACTTGTATGTCTAATCCAACAGGAAGTGACCTAAATTTGAGCCCAAAGTTCAGGAGGTAGTTTGGACCACCAACGTAGGGGCCCCAAACCACTGGGACTCAATTCAGTATCCCGCACAGATCATACAATGCAATTTTGGAGCCATTACTCTGTTCACATTATAACAAATAGCTACAATTTGCTAAAGATCACTGAAGGTCACAAGGCTTGACCAAAAAGCAGACTTTGTGAGTGTATGACTGAGGCCTGTTCAGCCAAATGTGAGTGTATCGACTTGCTGTCACTTTTGCTGTAAAGCTTAGGTCTAACTGAAGACTAGGACACATGACTTGTATATCTAGTCCAACAGGAAGTGACCTAAACTTGAGCCCAAAGTTCAGGAGGTAGTTTGGACCACCAACATAGGGGCGCCAAACCACTGGGACTCAATTCAGTATCCCGCACAGATCATACAATGCAATTTTGGAGCCATTACTCTGTTCACATTATAACAAATAGCTACAATTTGCTGAGGATCACTGAAGGTCACAAGGCTTGACTAAAAAGCAGACTTTGTGAGTGTATGACTGAGGCCTGTTCAGCCGAATGTGGGTGTTAGTGTATGACTGAGGCCTGTTCAGCCAAATGTGGGTGTATCGACTTCCTGTCAATTTTGCTGTAAAGCTTAGGTCTAACTGAAGACTAGGACACATGACTTGTCTTTCTGTCCCAACAGGAAGTGACCTAAATGTGAGCCCAAAGTTCAGGAGGTCGTTTGGACCACCTTCTCAGTATATAAAGGCTATAGCACCCAACATCTACCCTTAAGATTCTTTAATGTAAGAAAAAATGATTTCAGCTCCAAATGCTGTCTAACTTGAACAGAAGACTCACAAATTCACCATTAAGATCATAGGATGCCACTTTGGAGCCATTACTCTGTTCACATTATAATAAAAAGCTACCATTTCCTAAGGATCACAAAAGGTCAAAGGCTTGACTAAAAGGCAGACTTTGTGAGTGTATGACTAAGGCCTGTTCAGCCAAATGTGGGTGTATCGACTTCCTGTCACTTTTGCTGTAAAGCTTAGGTCTTCCTGAAGACTAGGACACATGACTTGTCTTTCTGTCCCAACAGGAAGTGACCTAAATGTGAGCCCAAAGTTCAGGAGGTCGTTTGGACCACCTTCTCAGTATATAAAGGCTAAAGCACCCAGCATCTACCCTTAAGATTCTTTAATGTAAGAAAAAATGATTTCAGCTCCAAATGCTGTCAAACTTGAACAGAAGACTCACAAATTCACCATTAAGATCATAGGATGCCACTTTGGAGCCATTACTCTGTTCACATTATAATAAAAAGCTACCATTTCCTTAGGATCACGAAAGGTCAAAGGCTTGACTAAAAAGCAGACTTTGTGAGTGTATGACTGAGGCCTGTTCAGCCAAATGTGGGTGTATCGACTTCCTGTCAATTTTGCTGTAAAGCTTAGGTCTAACTGAAGACTAGGACACATGACTTGTCTTTCTGTCCCAACAGGAAGTGACCTAAATGTGAGCCCAAAGTTCAGGAGGTCGTTTGGACCACCTTCTCAGTATATAAAGGCTATAGCACCCAACATCTACCCTTAAGATTCTTTAATGTAAGAAAAAATGATTTCAGCTCCAAATGCTGTCTAACTTGAACAGAAGACTCACAAATTCACCATTAAGATCATAGGATGCCACTTTGGAGCCATTACTCTGTTCACATTATATTAAAAAGCTACCATTTCCTAAGGATCACAAAAGGTCAAAGGCTTGACTAAAAGGCAGACTTTGTGAGTGTATGACTAAGGCCTGTTCAGCCAAATGTGGGTGTATCGACTTCCTGTCACTTTTGCTGTAAAGCTTAGGTCTTCCTGAAGACTTGGACACATGACTTGTATGTCTAATCCAACAGGAAGTGACCTAAATTTGAGCCCAAAGTTCAGGAGGTAGTTTGGACCACCAACGTAGGGGCGCCAAACCACTGGGACTCAATTCAGTATCCCGCACAGATCATACAATGCAATTATGGAGCCATTTATCTGTTCACATTATAACAAAGAGTTACAATTTGCTAAAGATCACTGAAGGTCACAAGGCTTGACCAAAAAGCAGACATTGTGAGTGTATGACTTAGGCCTGTTCAGCCAAATGTGGGTGTGAGTGTATGACTGAGGCCTGTTCAGCCAAATGTGGGTGTATCGAATTCCTGTCACTTTTGCTGTAAAGCTTAGGTCTAACTGAAGACTAGGACACATGACTTGTCTTTCTGTCCCAACAGGAAGTGACCTAAATGTGAGCCCAAAGTTCAGGAGGTCGTTTGGACCACCTTCTCAGTATATAAAGGCTATAGCACCCAACATCTACCCTTAAGATTCTTTAATGTAAGAAAAAATGATTTCAGCTCCAAATGCTGTCAAACTTGAACAGAAGACTCACATATTCACCATTAAGATCATAGGATGCCACTTTGGAGCCATTACTCTGTTCACATTATAATAAAAAGCTACCATTTCCTTAGGATCACGAAAGGTCAAAGGCTTGACTAAAAAGCAGACTTTGTGAGTGTATGACTGAGGCCTGTTCAGCCAAATGTGGGTGTATCGACTTCCTGTCACTTTTGCTGTAAAGCTTAGGTCTTCCTGAAGACTTGGACACATGACTTGTATGTCTAATCCAACAGGAAGTGACCTAAATTTGAGCCCAAAGTTCAGGAGGTAGTTTGGACCACCAACGTAGGGGCCCCAAACCACTGGGACTCAATTCAGTATCCCGCACAGATCATACAATGCAATTTTGGAGCCATTACTCTGTTCACATTATAACAAATAGCTACAATTTGCTAAAGATCACTGAAGGTCACAAGGCTTGACCAAAAAGCAGACTTTGTGAGTGTATGACTGAGGCCTGTTCAGCCAAATGTGGGTGTATCGACTTGCTGTCACTTTTGCTGTAAAGCTTAGGTCTTCCTGAAGACTAGGACACATGACTTGTCTTTCTGTCCCAACAGGAAGTGACCTAAATGTGAGCTCAAAGTTCAGGAGGTCGTTTGGACCACCTTCTCAGTATATAAAGGCTATAGCACCCAACATATACCCTTAAGATCCTTTAATGTAAGAAAAAATGATTTCAGCTCCAAACGATGTCTAACTTGAACAGAAGACTCACAAATTCACCATTAAGATCATAGGATTCCACTTTGGAGCCATTACTCTGTTCACATTATAATAAAAAGCTACCATTTCCTTAGGATCACGAAAGGTCAAAGGCTAGACTAAAAGTCAGACTTTGTGAGTGTATGACTAAGGCCTGTTCAGCCAAATGTGGGTGTATCGACTTCCTGTCACTTTTGCTGTAAAGCTTAGGTCTTCCTGAAGACTTGGACACATGACTTGTATGTCTAATCCAACAGGAAGTGACCTAAATTTGAGCCCAAAGTTCAGGAGGTAGTTTGGACCACCAACGTAGGGGCGCCAAACCACTGGGACTCAATTCAGTATCCCGCACAGATCATACAATGCAATTATGGAGCCATTTATCTGTTCACATTATAACAAAGAGTTACAATTTGCTAAAGATCACTGAAGGTCACAAGGCTTGACCAAAAAGCAGACATTGTGAGTGTATGACTTAGGCCTGTTCAGCCAAATGTGGGTGTGAGTGTATGACTGAGGCCTGTTCAGCCAAATGTGGGTGTATCGAATTCCTGTCACTTTTGCTGTAAAGCTTAGGTCTAACTGAAGACTAGGACACATGACTTGTCTTTCTGTCCCAACAGGAAGTGACCTAAATGTGAGCCCAAAGTTCAGGAGGTCGTTTGGACCACCTTCTCAGTATATAAAGGCTATAGCACCCAACATCTACCCTTAAGATTCTTTAATGTAAGAAAAAATGATTTCAGCTCCAAATGCTGTCAAACTTGAACAGAAGACTCACATATTCACCATTAAGATCATAGGATGCCACTTTGGAGCCATTACTCTGTTCACATTATAATAAAAAGCTACCATTTCCTTAGGATCACGAAAGGTCAAAGGCTTGACTAAAAAGCAGACTTTGTGAGTGTATGACTGAGGCCTGTTCAGCCAAATGTGGGTGTATCGACTTCCTGTCACTTTTGCTGTAAAGCTTAGGTCTTCCTGAAGACTTGGACACATGACTTGTATGTCTAATCCAACAGGAAGTGACCTAAATTTGAGCCCAAAGTTCAGGAGGTAGTTTGGACCACCAACGTAGGGGCCCCAAACCACTGGGACTCAATTCAGTATCCCGCACAGATCATACAATGCAATTTTGGAGCCATTACTCTGTTCACATTATAACAAATAGCTACAATTTGCTAAAGATCACTGAAGGTCACAAGGCTTGACCAAAAAGCAGACTTTGTGAGTGTATGACTGAGGCCTGTTCAGCCAAATGTGGGTGTATCGACTTCCTGTCACTTTTGCTGTAAAGCTTAGATCTTCCTGAAGACTTGGACACATGACTTGTATGTCTAATCCAACAGGAAGTGACCTAAATTTGAGCCCAAAGTTCAGGAGGTAGTTTGGACCACCAACGTAGGGGCCCCAAACCACTGGGACTCAATTCAGTATCCCGCACAGATCATACAATGCAATTTTGGAGCCATTACTCTGTTCACATTATAACAAATAGCTACAATTTGCTAAAGATCACTGAAGGTCACAAGGCTTGACCAAAAAGCAGACTTTGTGAGTGTATGACTGAGGCCTGTTCAGCCAAATGTGGGTGTATCGACTTCCTGTCACTTTTGCTGTAAAGCTTAGGTCTTCCTGAAGACTTGGACACATGACTTGTATGTCTAATCCAACCGGAAGTGACCTAAATTTGAGCCCAAAGTTCAGGAGGTAGTTTGGACCACCAACGTAGGGGCCCCAAACCACTGGGACTCAATTCAGTATCCCGCACAGATCATACAATGCAATTTTGGAGCCATTACTCTGTTCACATTATAACAAATAGCTACAATTTGCTAAAGATCACTGAAGGTCACAAGGCTTGACCAAAAAGCAGACTTTGTGAGTGTATGACTGAGGCCTGTTCAGCCAATTGTGGGTGTATCGAATTCCTGTCACTTTTGCTGTAAAGCTTAGGTCTAACTGAAGACTAGGACACATGACTTGTCTTTCTGTCCCAACAGGAAGTGACCTAAATGTGAGCCCAAAGTTCAGGAGGTCGTTTGGACCACCTTCTCAGTATATAAAGGCTATAGCACCCAACATCTACCCTTAAGATTCTTTAATGTAAGAAAAAATGATTTCAGCTCCAAATGCTGTCTAACTTGAACAGAAGACTCACAAATTCACCATTAAGATCATAGGATGCCACTTTGGAGCCATTACTCTGTTCACATTATAATAAAAAGCTACCATTTCCTAAGGATCACAAAAGGTCAAAGGCTTGACTAAAAGGCAGACTTTGTGAGTGTATGACTAAGGCCTGTTCAGCCAAATGTGGGTGTATCGACTTCCTGTCACTTTTGCTGTAAAGCTTAGGTCTTCCTGAAGACTTGGACACATGACTTGTATGTCTAATCCAACAGGAAGTGACCTAAATTTGAGCCCAAAGTTCAGGAGGTAGTTTGGACCACCAACGTAGGGGCCCCAAACCACTGGGACTCAATTCAGTATCCCGCACAGATCATACAATGCAATTTTGGATCCATTACTCTGTTCACATTATAACAAATAGCTACAATTTGCTAAAGATCACTGACGGTCACAAGGCTTGACCAAAAAGCAGACTTTGTGAGTGTATGACTGAGGCCTGTTCAGCCAAATGTGGGTGTATCGACTTCCTGTCACTTTTGCTGTAAAGCTTAGGTCTTCCTGAAGACTAGGACACATGACTTGTCTTTCTGTCCCAACAGGAAGTGACCTAAATGTGAGCCCAAAGTTCAGGAGTTCGTTTGGACCACCTTCTCAGTATATAAAGGCTATAGCACCCAACATATACCCTTAAGATCCTTTAATGTAAGAAAAAATGATTTCAGCTCCAAACGATGTCTAACTTGAACAGAAGACTCACAAATTCACCATTAAGATCATAGGATGCCACTTTGGAGCCATTACTCTGTTCACATTATAATAAAAAGCTACCATTTCCTTAGGATCATGAAAGGTCAAAGGCTTGACTAAAAGGCAGACTTTGTGAGTGTATGACTAAGGCCTGTTCAGCCAAATGTGGGTGTATCGACTTCCTGTCACTTTTGCTGTAAAGCTTAGGTCTTCCTGAAGACTTGGACACATGACTTGTATGTCTAATCCAACAGGAAGTGACCTAAATTTGAGCCCAAAGTTCAGGAGGTAGTTTGGACCACCAACGTAGGTGCGCCAAACCACTGGGACTCAATTCAGTATCCCGCACAGATCATACAATTCAATTATGGAGCCATTTATCTGTTCACATTATAAAAAAGAGTTACAATTTGCTAAAGATCACTGAAGGTCACAAGGCTTGACCAAAAAGCAGACATTGTGAGTGTATGACTTAGGCCTGTTCAGCCAAATGTGGGTGTATCGAATTCCTGTCACTTTTGCTGTAAAGCTTAGGTCTAACTGAAGACTAGGACACATGACTTGTCTTTCTGTCCCAACAGGAAGTGACCTAAATGTGAGCCCAAAGTTCAGGAGGTCGTTTGGACCACCTTCTCAGTATATAAAGGCTATAGCACCCAACATCTACCCTTAAGATTCTTTAATGTAAGAAAAAATGATTTCAGCTCCAAATGCTGTCTAACTTGAACAGAAGACTCACAAATTCACCATTAAGATCATAGGATGCCACTTTGGAGCCATTACTCTGTTCACATTATAATAAAAAGCTACCATTTCCTAAGGATCACGACAGGTCAAAGGCTTGACTAAAAGGCAGACTTTGTGAGTGTATGACTAAGGCCTGTTCAGCCAAATGTGGGTGTATCGACTTCCTGTCACTTTTGCTGTAAAGCTTAGGTCTTCCTGAAGACTTGGACACATGACTTGTATGTCTAATCCAACAGGAAGTGACCTAAATTTGAGCCCAAAGTTCAGGAGGTAGTTTGGACCACCAACGTAGGGGCCCCAAACCACTGGGATTCAATTCAGTATCCCGCACAGATCATACAATGCAATTTTGGAGCCATTACTCTGTTCACATTATAACAAATAGCTACAATTTGCTAAAGATCACCGAAGGTCACAAGGCTTGACCAAAAAGCAGACATTGTGAGTGTATGACTGAGGCCTGTTCAGCCAAATGTGAGTGTATCGACTTCCTGTCACTTTTGCTGTAAAGCTTAGGTCTTCCTGAAGACTAGGACACATGACTTGTCTTTCTGTCCCAACAGGAAGTGACCTAAATGTGAGCCCAAAGTTCAGGAGGTCGTTTGGACCACCTT
This sequence comes from Pagrus major, assembly GCF_040436345.1. Lineage (NCBI taxonomy): Eukaryota > Metazoa > Chordata > Actinopteri > Spariformes > Sparidae > Pagrus > Pagrus major. The sequence continues at coordinate 23,615,269 of NC_133236.1, read as the reverse complement.
CTCAGTATATAAAGGCTATAGCACCCAACATATACCCTTAAGATCCTTTAATGTAAGAAAAAATGATTTCAGCTCCAAATGCTGTCAAACTTGAACAGAAAACTCACACACACTCTTTCATGTTTAATACTGAAGCAGAAAGTTCTTGGACCTTTTCAGGGGCCACGTAGGGGCCCAAAACGACTGCGATTCAATTCAGTATCCCGCACAGATCATACAATGCGATTTTGGAGCCATTACTCCATTTACATTAAATGAATAGCTACAATTTGCTAAAGATCACCAAAGGTCACCAGGCCTAACTAGAAGGCAGCCATCGGGTAGTGTTGTTGTGATGATGTGGTGTTCTTCGTCGACAACAGTGGTTGGATGGGTGGGACCGTTGGGGCCCTTGGGAAACCTGGCAGAAAGGTCAGACAGACTGAAAATACATTTTAATTATCGGGCCCCTTGGGGCCAGTTTGGACCACAGGGTTGCCATGGACACTTAGCAGACTTGTCTGATGGCCTTTAACTACATCTTTAGGTTGTGGTCCCTGGGGGTCATCTGGGGCCCTTGCTTGACCTTGTAGACAAGTCAGAAAAAGAAAAAATACATTTTAATTTTTGGGCTCCTGTAGAACACTTGGGGCCCCTTGGGGCAAATAAGGGCCCCTGGGAGGCAACTCAGACTTTTTCAAGATGCATGTAGGTGTTGGATTCCCTGGGGCCTTCAGTTATCATAGTCAGGGTCCGGTAGGTACATGCTGGGTGCCTACTGAGATCATGGAATCCTAGTTGTGGGGTGGTGCCCCTGGAGGCCTTAGGTTATCATAGTCAGGGAATGGTAGTGACATGCTGGGTGCCTACTGGGATTATGGACTCCTTGGTGCAGGGTGTGGCCCCTGGGGGCCCTAGGTTATCATGGTCAGGGTTTGGTATAGACATGCTGGGTGCCTACTGAGATGATGGACTCCTAGTCGTGGGGTTGGGCCCCTGGAGGCCTTAGGTTATCATAGTCAGGGAATGGTAGTGACATGCTGGGTGCCTACTGAGATTATGGACTCCTTGGTGCAGGGTGTGGCCCCTGGGGGCCCTAGGTTATCATGGCCAGGGTTTGGTATAGACATGCTGGGTGCCTACTGAGATGATGGACTCCTAGTCGTGGGGTGGGGCCCCCGGAGGCCTTAGGTCATCATAGTAAGGGACTGGTAGGGACATGCTGGATGCCTACTGAGATCATGGACTCTCAGATTTTGGTAGAGCGCCACCAGCTGGCCAAAAATACAAACAGCAGTGTACCTGGAACCTGGCATTGGAATGCTGGGTCCTACAGCTTTCCTGGCATTTGGCACGCAATACACACACATTGTCGGCGACGGGTGCGAAAGCTACGCTGGGCTTTTTAGACGGTAAGTCTGTTTAAGGTTAAGGAAGACCCAACTTTTACATATAATCTCATAACCCTAATGCCAGCCTTAAGGCAGTCTCATGAAACATTGTCTCTTTTCACTAAAATATTCACCAAAAATACAAATTTCACCGGAATCCGATGGGGACTGCTGTGTCTCGTTCAGCCAGTATAGGAGCACATTTGGGAGCGATTTCGAGTCAATCGGTCCAAAGACCTGGAAGCTATTGAAAGAATGGGCCACTTTTTTCTTTAAAATATTCACCAAAAATACAAATTTCACCGGAATCCGATGGGGACTGCTGTGTCTCATTCAGCGAGTAGAGGACCACATTCGTGACGAATTTCGAGTCAATCGGTCAAAAGACGACCGTAACCCTAACCCTAGCTCCATAACCCTAACCCTAACCCTAACCCTAATGCCAGCCTTAAGGCAGTCTCATGAAACATTGTCTCTTTTCACTAAAATATTCACCAAAAATACAAATTTCACCGGAATCCAATGGGGACTGCTGTGTCTCGTTCAGCCAGTATAGGAGCACATTTGGGAGCGATTTCGAGTCAATCGTTCCAAAGACCTGGAAGCTATTGAAAAAATGGGCCACTTTTTTCTTTAAAATATTCACCAAAAATACAAATTTCACCGGAATCCGATGGGGACTGCTGTGTCTCGTTCAGCCAGTATAGGAGCACATTTGGGAGCGATTTCGAGTCATTCGGTCCAAAGACCTGGAAGCTATTGAAAAAATGGGCCACTTTTTTCTTTAAAATATTCACCAAAAATACAAATTTCACCGGAATCCGATGGGGACTGCTGTGTCTCATTCAGCGAGTAGAGGACCACATTCGTGACGAATTTCGAGTCAATCGGTCAAAAGACGACCGTAACCCTAACCCTAGCTCCATAACCCTAACCCTAACCCTAACCCTAATGCCAGCCTTAAGGCAGTCTCATGAAACATTGTCTCTTTTCACTAAAATATTCACCAAAAATACAAATTTCACCGGAATCCGATGGGGACTGCTGTGTCTCGTTCAGCCAGTATAGGAGCACATTTGGGAGCGATTTCGAGTCAATCGGTCCAAAGACCTGGAAGCTATTGAAAGAATGGGCCACTTTTTTCTTTAAAATATTCACCAAAAATACAAATTTCACCGGAATCCGATGGGGACTGCTGTGTCTCATTCAGCGAGTAGAGGACCACATTCGTGACGAATTTCGAGTCAATCGGTCAAAAGACGACCGTAACCCTAACCCTAGCTCCATAACCCTAACCCTAACCCTAACCCTAATGCCAGCCTTAAGGCAGTCTCATGAAACATTGTCTCTTTTCACTAAAATATTCACCAAAAATACAAATTTCACCGGAATCCAATGGGGACTGCTGTGTCTCGTTCAGCCAGTATAGGAGCACATTTGGGAGCGATTTCGAGTCAATCGTTCCAAAGACCTGGAAGCTATTGAAAAAATGGGCCACTTTTTTCTTTAAAATATTCACCAAAAATACAAATTTCACCGGAATCCGATGGGGACTGCTGTGTCTCATTCAGCGAGTAGAGGACCACATTCGTGACGAATTTCGAGTCAATCGGTCAAAAGACGACCGTAACCCTAACCCTAGCTCCATAACCCTAACCCTAACCCTAACCCTAATGCCAGCCTTAAGGCAGTCTCATGAAACATTGTCTCTTTTCACTAAAATATTCACCAAAAATACAAATTTCACCGGAATCCGATGGGGACTGCTGTGTCTCGTTCAGCCAGTATAGGAGCACATTTGGGAGCGATTTCGAGTCAATCGGTCCAAAGACCTGGAAGCTATTGAAAAAATGGGCCACTTTTTTCTTTAAAATATTCACCAAAAATACAAATTTCACCGGAATCCGATGGGGACTGCTGTGTCTCGTTCAGCCAGTATAGGAGCACATTTGGGAGCGATTTCGAGTCAATCGGTCCAAAGACCTGGAAGCTATTGAAAAAATGGGCCACTTTTTTCTTTAAAATATTCACCAAAAATACAAATTTCACCGGAATCCGATGGGGACTGCTGTGTCTCATTCAGCGAGTAGAGGACCACATTCGTGACGAATTTCGAGTCAATCGGTCAAAAGACGACCGTAACCCTAACCCTAGCTCCATAACCCTAACCCTAACCCTAACCCTAATGCCAGCCTTAAGGCAGTCTCATGAAACATTGTCTCTTTTCACTAAAATATTCACCAAAAATACAAATTTCACCGGAATCCGATGGGGACTGCTGTGTCTCGTTCAGCCAGTATAGGAGCACATTTGGGAGCGATTTCGAGTCAATCGGTCCAAAGACCTGGAAGCTATTGAAAAAATGGGCCACTTTTTTCTTTAAAATATTCACCAAAAATACAAATTTCACCGGAATCCGATGGGGACTGCTGTGTCTCGTTCAGCCAGTATAGGAGCACATTTGGGAGCGATTTCGAGTCAATCGGTCCAAAGACCTGGAAGCTATTGAAAAAATGGGCCACTTTTTTCTTTAAAATATTCACCAAAAATACAAATTTCACCGGAATCCGATGGGGACTGCTGTGTCTCATTCAGCGAGTAGAGGACCACATTCGTGACGAATTTCGAGTCAATCGGTCAAAAGACGACCGTAACCCTAACCCTAGCTCCATAACCCTAACCCTAACCCTAACCCTAATGCCAGCCTTAAGGCAGTCTCATGAAACATTGTCTCTTTTCACTAAAATATTCACCAAAAATACAAATTTCACCGGAATCCGATGGGGACTGCTGTGTCTCGTTCAGCCAGTATAGGAGCACATTTGGGAGCGATTTCGAGTCAATCGGTCCAAAGACCTGGAAGCTATTGAAAAAATGGGCCACTTTTTTCTTTAAAATATTCACCAAAAATACAAATTTCACCGGAATCCGATGGGGACTGCTGTGTCTTGTTCAGCCAGTATAGGAGCACATTTGGGAGCGATTTCGAGTCAATCGGTCCAAAGACCTGGAAGCTATTGAAAAAATGGGCCACTTTTTTCTTTAAAATATTCACCAAAAATACAAATTTCACCGGAATCCGATGGGGACTGCTGTGTCTCATTCAGCGAGTAGAGGACCACATTCGTGACGAATTTCGAGTCAATCGGTCAAAAGACGACCGTAACCCTAACCCTAGCTCCATAACCCTAACCCTAACCCTAACCCTAATGCCAGCCTTAAGGCAGTCTCATGAAACATTGTCTCTTTTCACTAAAATATTCACCAAAAATACAAATTTCACCGGAATCCGATGGGGACTGCTGTGTCTCGTTCAGCCAGTATAGGAGCACATTTGGGAGCGATTTCGAGTCAATCGGTCCAAAGACCTGGAAGCTATTGAAAAAATGGGCCACTTTTTTCTTTAAAATATTCACCAAAAATACAAATTTCACCGGAATCCGATGGGGACTGCTGTGTCTCGTTCAGCCAGTATAGGAGCACATTTGGGAGCGATTTCGAGTCAATCGGTCCAAAGACCTGGAAGCTATTGAAAAAATGGGCCACTTTTTTCTTTAAAATATTCACCAAAAATACAAATTTCACCGGAATCCGATGGGGACTGCTGTGTCTCATTCAGCGAGTAGAGGACCACATTCGTGACGAATTTCGAGTCAATCGGTCAAAAGACGACCGTAACCCTAACCCTAGCTCCATAACCCTAACCCTAACCCTAACCCTAATGCCAGCCTTAAGGCAGTCTCATGAAACATTGTCTCTTTTCACTAAAATATTCACCAAAAATACAAATTTCACCGGAATCCGATGGGGACTGCTGTGTCTCGTTCAGCCAGTATAGGAGCACATTTGGGAGCGATTTCGAGTCAATCGGTCCAAAGACCTGGAAGCTATTGAAAAAATGGGCCACTTTTTTCTTTAAAATATTCACCAAAAATACAAATTTCACCGGAATCCGATGGGGACTGCTGTGTCTCGTTCAGCCAGTATAGGAGCACATTTGGGAGCGATTTCGAGTCAATCGGTCCAAAGACCTGGAAGCTATTGAAAAAATGGGCCACTTTTTTCTTTAAAATATTCACCAAAAATACAAATTTCACCGGAATCCGATGGGGACTGCTGTGTCTCATTCAGCGAGTAGAGGACCACATTCGTGACGAATTTCGAGTCAATCGGTCAAAAGACGACCGTAACCCTAACCCTAGCTCCATAACCCTAACCCTAACCCTAACCCTAATGCCAGCCTTAAGGCAGTCTCATGAAACATTGTCTCTTTTCACTAAAATATTCACCAAAAATACAAATTTCACCGGAATCCGATGGGGACTGCTGTGTCTCGTTCAGCCAGTATAGGAGCACATTTGGGAGCGATTTCGAGTCAATCGGTCCAAAGACCTGGAAGCTATTGAAAAAATGGGCCACTTTTTTCTTTAAAATATTCACCAAAAATACAAATTTCACCGGAATCCGATGGGGACTGCTGTGTCTCGTTCAGCCAGTATAGGAGCACATTTGGGAGCGATTTCGAGTCAATCGGTCCAAAGACCTGGAAGCTATTGAAAAAATGGGCCACTTTTTTCTTTAAAATATTCACCAAAAATACAAATTTCACCGGAATCCGATGGGGACTGCTGTGTCTCATTCAGCGAGTAGAGGACCACATTCGTGACGAATTTCGAGTCAATCGGTCAAAAGACGACCGTAACCCTAACCCTAGCTCCATAACCCTAACCCTAACCCTAACCCTAATGCCAGCCTTAAGGCAGTCTCATGAAACATTGTCTCTTTTCACTAAAATATTCACCAAAAATACAAATTTCACCGGAATCCGATGGGGACTGCTGTGTCTCGTTCAGCCAGTATAGGAGCACATTTGGGAGCGATTTCGAGTCAATCGGTCCAAAGACCTGGAAGCTATTGAAAAAATGGGCCACTTTTTTCTTTAAAATATTCACCAAAAATACAAATTTCACCGGAATCCGATGGGGACTGCTGTGTCTCGTTCAGCCAGTATAGGAGCACATTTGGGAGCGATTTCGAGTCAATCGGTCCAAAGACCTGGAAGCTATTGAAAAAATGGGCCACTTTTTTCTTTAAAATATTCACCAAAAATACAAATTTCACCGGAATCCGATGGGGACTGCTGTGTCTCATTCAGCGAGTAGAGGACCACATTCGTGACGAATTTCGAGTCAATCGGTCAAAAGACGACCGTAACCCTAACCCTAGCTCCATAACCCTAACCCTAACCCTAACCCTAATGCCAGCCTTAAGGCAGTCTCATGAAACATTGTCTCTTTTCACTAAAATATTCACCAAAAATACAAATTTCACCGGAATCCGATGGGGACTGCTGTGTCTCGTTCAGCCAGTATAGGAGCACATTTGGGAGCGATTTCGAGTCAATCGGTCCAAAGACCTGGAAGCTATTGAAAAAATGGGCCACTTTTTTCTTTAAAATATTCACCAAAAATACAAATTTCACCGGAATCCGATGGGGACTGCTGTGTCTCGTTCAGCCAGTATAGGAGCACATTTGGGAGCGATTTCGAGTCAATCGGTCCAAAGACCTGGAAGCTATTGAAAAAATGGGCCACTTTTTTCTTTAAAATATTCACCAAAAATACAAATTTCACCGGAATCCGATGGGGACTGCTGTGTCTCATTCAGCGAGTAGAGGACCACATTCGTGACGAATTTCGAGTCAATCGGTCAAAAGACGACCGTAACCCTAACCCTAGCTCCATAACCCTAACCCTAACCCTAACCCTAATGCCAGCCTTAAGGCAGTCTCATGAAACATTGTCTCTTTTCACTAAAATATTCACCAAAAATACAAATTTCACCGGAATCCGATGGGGACTGCTGTGTCTCGTTCAGCCAGTATAGGAGCACATTTGGGAGCGATTTCGAGTCAATCGGTCCAAAGACCTGGAAGCTATTGAAAAAATGGGCCACTTTTTTCTTTAAAATATTCACCAAAAATACAAATTTCACCGGAATCCGATGGGGACTGCTGTGTCTCGTTCAGCCAGTATAGGAGCACATTTGGGAGCGATTTCGAGTCAATCGGTCCAAAGACCTGGAAGCTATTGAAAAAATGGGCCACTTTTTTCTTTAAAATATTCACCAAAAATACAAATTTCACCGGAATCCGATGGGGACTGCTGTGTCTCATTCAGCGAGTAGAGGACCACATTCGTGACGAATTTCGAGTCAATCGGTCAAAAGACGACCGTAACCCTAACCCTAGCTCCATAACCCTAACCCTAACCCTAACCCTAATGCCAGCCTTAAGGCAGTCTCATGAAACATTGTCTCTTTTCACTAAAATATTCACCAAAAATACAAATTTCACCGGAATCCGATGGGGACTGCTGTGTCTCGTTCAGCCAGTATAGGAGCACATTTGGGAGCGATTTCGAGTCAATCGGTCCAAAGACCTGGAAGCTATTGAAAAAATGGGCCACTTTTTTCTTTAAAATATTCACCAAAAATACAAATTTCACCGGAATCCGATGGGGACTGCTGTGTCTCGTTCAGCCAGTATAGGAGCACATTTGGGAGCGATTTCGAGTCAATCGGTCCAAAGACCTGGAAGCTATTGAAAAAATGGGCCACTTTTTTCTTTAAAATATTCACCAAAAATACAAATTTCACCGGAATCCGATGGGGACTGCTGTGTCTCATTCAGCGAGTAGAGGACCACATTCGTGACGAATTTCGAGTCAATCGGTCAAAAGACGACCGTAACCCTAACCCTAGCTCCATAACCCTAACCCTAACCCTAACCCTAATGCCAGCCTTAAGGCAGTCTCATGAAACATTGTCTCTTTTCACTAAAATATTCACCAAAAATACAAATTTCACCGGAATCCGATGGGGACTGCTGTGTCTCGTTCAGCCAGTATAGGAGCACATTTGGGAGCGATTTCGAGTCAATCGGTCCAAAGACCTGGAAGCTATTGAAAAAATGGGCCACTTTTTTCTTTAAAATATTCACCAAAAATACAAATTTCACCGGAATCCGATGGGGACTGCTGTGTCTCGTTCAGCCAGTATAGGAGCACATTTGGGAGCGATTTCGAGTCAATCGGTCCAAAGACCTGGAAGCTATTGAAAAAATGGGCCACTTTTTTCTTTAAAATATTCACCAAAAATACAAATTTCACCGGAATCCGATGGGGACTGCTGTGTCTCATTCAGCGAGTAGAGGACCACATTCGTGACGAATTTCGAGTCAATCGGTCAAAAGACGACCGTAACCCTAACCCTAGCTCCATAACCCTCACCCTAACCCTAACCCTAATGCCAGCCTTAAGGCAGTCTCATGAAACATTGTCTCTTTTCACTAAAATATTCACCAAAAATACAAATTTCACCGGAATCCGATGGGGACTGCTGTGTCTCGTTCAGCCAGTATAGGAGCACATTTGGGAGCGATTTCGAGTCAATCGGTCCAAAGACCTGGAAGCTATTGAAAAAATGGGCCACTTTTTTCTTTAAAATATTCACCAAAAATACAAATTTCACCGGAATCCGATGGGGACTGCTGTGTCTCGTTCAGCCAGTATAGGAGCACATTTGGGAGCGATTTCGAGTCAATCGGTCCAAAGACCTGGAAGCTATTGAAAAAATGGGCCACTTTTTTCTTTAAAATATTCACCAAAAATACAAATTTCACCGGAATCCGATGGGGACTGCTGTGTCTCATTCAGCGAGTAGAGGACCACATTCGTGACGAATTTCGAGTCAATCGGTCAAAAGACGACCGTAACCCTAACCCTAGCTCCATAACCCTAACCCTAACCCTAACCCTAATGCCAGCCTTAAGGCAGTCTCATGAAACATTGTCTCTTTTCACTAAAATATTCACCAAAAATACAAATTTCACCGGAATCCGATGGGGACTGCTGTGTCTCGTTCAGCCAGTATAGGAGCACATTTGGGAGCGATTTCGAGTCAATCGGTCCAAAGACCTGGAAGCTATTGAAAAAATGGGCCACTTTTTTCTTTAAAATATTCACCAAAAATACAAATTTCACCGGAATCCGATGGGGACTGCTGTGTCTCATTCAGCGAGTAGAGGACCACATTCGTGACGAATTTCGAGTCAATCGGTCAAAAGACGACCGTAACCCTAACCCTAGCTCCATAACCCTAACCCTAACCCTAACCCTAATGCCAGCCTTAAGGCAGTCTCATGAAACATTGTCTCTTTTCACTAAAATATTCACCAAAAATACAAATTTCACCGGAATCCGATGGGGACTGCTGTGTCTCGTTCAGCCAGTATAGGAGCACATTTGGGAGCGATTTCGAGTCAATCGGTCCAAAGACCTGGAAGCTATTGAAAAAATGGGCCACTTTTTTCTTTAAAATATTCACCAAAAATACAAATTTCACCGGAATCCGATGGGGACTGCTGTGTCTCGTTCAGCCAGTATAGGAGCACATTTGGGAGCGATTTCGAGTCAATCGGTCCAAAGACCTGGAAGCTATTGAAAAAATGGGCCACTTTTTTCTTTAAAATATTCACCAAAAATACAAATTTCACCGGAATCCGATGGGGACTGCTGTGTCTCATTCAGCGAGTAGAGGACCACATTCGTGACGAATTTCGAGTCAATCGGTCAAAAGACGACCGTAACCCTAACCCTAGCTCCATAACCCTAACCCTAACCCTAACCCTAATGCCAGCCTTAAGGCAGTCTCATGAAACATTGTCTCTTTTCACTAAAATATTCACCAAAAATACAAATTTCACCGGAATCCGATGGGGACTGCTGTGTCTCATTCAGCGAGTAGAGGACCACATTCGTGACGAATTTCGAGTCAATCGGTCAAAAGACGACCGTAACCCTAACCCTAGCTCCATAACCCTAACCCTAACCCTAACCCTAATGCCAGCCTTAAGGCAGTCTCATGAAACATTGTCTCTTTTCACTAAAATATTCACCAAAAATACAAATTTCACCGGAATCCGATGGGGACTGCTGTGTCTCGTTCAGCCAGTATAGGAGCACATTTGGGAGCGATTTCGAGTCAATCGGTCCAAAGACCTGGAAGCTATTGAAAAAATGGGCCACTTTTTTCTTTAAAATATTCACCAAAAATACAAATTTCACCGGAATCCGATGGGGACTGCTGTGTCTCATTCAGCGAGTAGAGGACCACATTCGTGACGAATTTCGAGTCAATCGGTCAAAAGACGACCGTAACCCTAACCCTAGCTCCATAACCCTAACCCTAACCCTAACCCTAATGCCAGCCTTAAGGCAGTCTCATGAAACATTGTCTCTTTTCACTAAAATATTCACCAAAAATACAAATTTCACCGGAATCCGATGGGGACTGCTGTGTCTCGTTCAGCCAGTATAGGAGCACATTTGGGAGCGATTTCGAGTCATTCGGTCCAAAGACCTGGAAGCTATTGAAAAAATGGGCCACTTTTTTCTTTAAAATATTCACCAAAAATACAAATTTCACCGGAATCCGATGGGGACTGCTGTGTCTCATTCAGCGAGTAGAGGACCACATTCGTGACGAATTTCGAGTCAATCGGTCAAAAGACGACCGTAACCCTAACCCTAGCTCCATAACCCTAACCCTAACCCTAACCCTAATGCCAGCCTTAAGGCAGTCTCATGAAACATTGTCTCTTTTCACTAAAATATTCACCAAAAATACAAATTTCACCGGAATCCGATGGGGACTGCTGTGTCTCGTTCAGCCAGTATAGGAGCACATTTGGGAGCGATTTCGAGTCAATCGGTCCAAAGACCTGGAAGCTATTGAAAAAATGGGCCACTTTTTTCTTTAAAATATTCACCAAAAATACAAATTTCACCGGAATCCGATGGGGACTGCTGTGTCTCGTTCAGCCAGTATAGGAGCACATTTGGGAGCGATTTCGAGTCATTCGGTCCAAAGACCTGGAAGCTATTGAAAAAATGGGCCACTTTTTTCTTTAAAATATTCACCAAAAATACAAATTTCACCGGAATCCGATGGGGACTGCTGTGTCTCATTCAGCGAGTAGAGGACCACATTCGTGACGAATTTCGAGTCAATCGGTCAAAAGACGACCGTAACCCTAACCCTAGCTCCATAACCCTAACCCTAACCCTAACCCTAATGCCAGCCTTAAGGCAGTCTCATGAAACATTGTCTCTTTTCACTAAAATATTCACCAAAAATACAAATTTCACCGGAATCCGATGGGGACTGCTGTGTCTCGTTCAGCCAGTATAGGAGCACATTTGGGAGCGATTTCGAGTCAATCGGTCCAAAGACCTGGAAGCTATTGAAAAAATGGGCCACTTTTTTCTTTAAAATATTCACCAAAAATACAAATTTCACCGGAATCCGATGGGGACTGCTGTGTCTCGTTCAGCCAGTATAGGAGCACATTTGGGAGCGATTTCGAGTCAATCGGTCCAAAGACCTGGAAGCTATTGAAAAAATGGACCACTTTTTTCTTTAAAATATTCACCAAAAATACAAATTTCACCGGAATCCGATGGGGACTGCTGTGTCTCATTCAGCGAGTAGAGGACCACATTCGTGACGAATTTCGAGTCAATCGGTCAAAAGACGACCGTAACCCTAACCCTAGCTCCATAACCCTAACCCTAACCCTAACCCTAATGCCAGCCTTAAGGCAGTCTCATGAAACATTGTCTCTTTTCACTAAAATATTCACCAAAAATACAAATTTCACCGGAATCCGATGGGGACTGCTGTGTCTCGTTCAGCCAGTATAGGAGCACATTTGGGAGCGATTTCGAGTCAATCGGTCCAAAGACCTGGAAGCTATTGAAAAAATGGGCCACTTTTTTCTTTAAAATATTCACCAAAAATACAAATTTCACCGGAATCCGATGGGGACTGCTGTGTCTCGTTCAGCCAGTATAGGAGCACATTTGGGAGCGATTTCGAGTCAATCGGTCCAAAGACCTGGAAGCTATTGAAAAAATGGGCCACTTTTTTCTTTAAAATATTCACCAAAAATACAAATTTCACCGGAATCCGATGGGGACTGCTGTGTCTCATTCAGCGAGTAGAGGACCACATTCGTGACGAATTTCGAGTCAATCGGTCAAAAGACGACCGTAACCCTAACCCTAGCTCCATAACCCTAACCCTAACCCTAACCCTAATGCCAGCCTTAAGGCAGTCTCATGAAACATTGTCTCTTTTCACTAAAATATTCACCAAAAATACAATTTTCACCGGAATCCGATGGGGACTGCTGTGTCTCGTTCAGCCAGTATAGGAGCACATTTGGGAGCGTTTTCGAGTCAATCGGTCCAAAGACCTGGAAGCTATTGAAAAAATGGGCCACTTTTTTCTTTAAAATATTCACCAAAAATACAAATTTCACCGGAATCCGATGGGGACTGCTGTGTCTCATTCAGCGAGTAGAGGACCACATTCGTGACGAATTTCGAGTCAATCGGTCAAAAGACGACCGTAACCCTAACCCTAGCTCCATAACCCTAACCCTAACCCTAACCCTAATGCCAGCCTTAAGGCAGTCTCATGAAACATTGTCTCTTTTCACTAAAATATTCACCAAAAATACAAATTTCACCGGAATCCGATGGGGACTGCTGTGTCTCGTTCAGCCAGTATAGGAGCACATTTGGGAGCGATTTCGAGTCAATCGGTCCAAAGACCTGGAAGCTATTGAAAAAATGGGCCACTTTTTTCTTCAAAATATTCACCAAAAATACAAATTTCACCGGAATCCGATGGGGCCTGCTGTGTCTCGTTCAGCCAGTATAGGAGCACATATGGGAGCGATTTCGAGTCAATCGGTCCAAAGACCTGGAAGCTATTGAAAAAATGGGCCACTTTTTTCTTTAAAATATTCACCAAAAATACAAATTTCACCAGAATCCGATGGGGACTGCTGTGTCTCATTCAGCGAGTAGAGGACCACATTCGTGACGAATTTCGAGTCAATCGGTCAAAAGACGACCGTAACCCTAACCCTAGCTCCATAACCCTAACCCTAACCCTAACCCTAATGCCAGCCTTAAGGCAGTCTCATGAAACATTGTCTCTTTTCACTAAAATATTCACCAAAAATACAAATTTCACCGGAATCCGATGGGGACTGCTGTGTCTCGTTCAGCCAGTATAGGAGCACATTTGGGAGCGATTTCGAGTCAATCGGTCCAAAGACCTGGAAGCTATTGAAAAAATGGGCCACTTTTTTCTTTAAAATATTCACCAAAAATACAAATTTCACCGGAATCCGATGGGGACTGCTGTGTCTCGTTCAGCCAGTATAGGAGCACATTTGGGAGCGATTTCGAGTCAATCGGTCCAAAGACCTGGAAGCTATTGAAAAAATGGGCCACTTTTTTCTTTAAAATATTCACCAAAAATACAAATTTCACCGGAATCCGATGGGGACTGCTGTGTCTCATTCAGCGAGTAGAGGACCACATTCGTGACGAATTTCGAGTCAATCGGTCAAAAGACGACCGTAACCCTAACCCTAGCTCCATAACCCTAACCCTAACCCTAACCCTAATGCCAGCCTTAAGGCAGTCTCATGAAACATTGTCTCTTTTCACTAAAATATTCACCAAAAATACAATTTTCACCGGAATCCGATGGGGACTGCTGTGTCTCGTTCAGCCAGTATAGGAGCACATTTGGGAGCGATTTCGAGTCAATCGGTCCAAAGACCTGGAAGCTATTGAAAAAATGGGCCACTTTTTTCTTCAAAATATTCACCAAAAATACAAATTTCACCGGAATCCGATGGGGCCTGCTGTGTCTCGTTCAGCCAGTATAGGAGCACATATGGGAGCGATTTCGAGTCAATCGGTCCAAAGACCTGGAAGCTATTGAAAAAATGGGCCACTTTTTTCTTTAAAATATTCACCAAAAATACAAATTTCACCAGAATCCGATGGGGACTGCTGTGTCTCATTCAGCGAGTAGAGGACCACATTCGTGACGAATTTCGAGTCAATCGGTCAAAAGACGACCGTAACCCTAACCCTAGCTCCATAACCCTAACCCTAACCCTAACCCTAATGCCAGCCTTAAGGCAGTCTCATGAAACATTGTCTCTTTTCACTAAAATATTCACCAAAAATACAAATTTCACCGGAATCCGATGGGGACTGCTGTGTCTCGTTCAGCCAGTATAGGAGCACATTTGGGAGCGATTTCGAGTCAATCGGTCCAAAGACCTGGAAGCTATTGAAAAAATGGGCCACTTTTTTCTTTAAAATATTCACCAAAAATACAAATTTCACCGGAATCCGATGGGGACTGCTGTGTCTCGTTCAGCCAGTATAGGAGCACATTTGGGAGCGATTTCGAGTCAATCGGTCCAAAGACCTGGAAGCTATTGAAAAAATGGGCCACTTTTTTCTTTAAAATATTCACCAAAAATACAAATTTCACCGGAATCCGATGGGGACTGCTGTGTCTCATTCAGCGAGTAGAGGACCACATTCGTGACGAATTTCGAGTCAATCGGTCAAAAGACGACCGTAACCCTAACCCTAGCTCCATAACCCTAACCCTAACCCTAACCCTAATGCCAGCCTTAAGGCAGTCTCATGAAACATTGTCTCTTTTCACTAAAATATTCACCAAAAATACAATTTTCACCGGAATCCGATGGGGACTGCTGTGTCTCGTTCAGCCAGTATAGGAGCACATTTGGGAGCGATTTCGAGTCAATCGGTCCAAAGACCTGGAAGCTATTGAAAAAATGGGCCACTTTTTTCTTTAAAATATTCACCAAAAATACAAATTTCACCGGAATCCGATGGGGACTGCTGTGTCTCATTCAGCGAGTAGAGGACCACATTCGTGACGAATTTCGAGTCAATCGGTCAAAAGACGACCGTAACCCTAACCCTAGCTCCATAACCCTAACCCTAACCCTAACCCTAATGCCAGCCTTAAGGCAGTCTCATGAAACATTGTCTCTTTTCACTAAAATATTCACCAAAAATACAAATTTCACCGGAATCCGATGGGGTCTGCTGTGTCTCGTTCAGCCAGTATAGGAGCACATTTGGGAGCGATTTCGAGTCAATCGGTCCAAAGACCTGGAAGCTATTGAAAAAATGGGCCACTTTTTTCTTCAAAATATTCACCAAAAATACAAATTTCACCGGAATCCGATGGGGCCTGCTGTGTCTCGTTCAGCCAGTATAGGAGCACATATGGGAGCGATTTCGAGTCAATCGGTCCAAAGACCTGGAAGCTATTGAAAAAATGGGCCACTTTTTTCTTTAAAATATTCACCAAAAATACAAATTTCACCAGAATCCGATGGGGACTGCTGTGTCTCATTCAGCGAGTAGAGGACCACATTCGTGACGAATTTCGAGTCAATCGGTCAAAAGACGACCGTAACCCTAACCCTAGCTCCATAACCCTAACCCTAACCCTAACCCTAATGCCAGCCTTAAGGCAGTCTCATGAAACATTGTCTCTTTTCACTAAAATATTCACCAAAAATACAAATTTCACCGGAATCCGATGGGGACTGCTGTGTCTCGTTCAGCCAGTATAGGAGCACATTTGGGAGCGATTTCGAGTCAATCGGTCCAAAGACCTGGAAGCTATTGAAAAAATGGGCCACTTTTTTCTTTAAAATATTCACCAAAAATACAAATTTCACCGGAATCCGATGGGGACTGCTGTGTCTCGTTCAGCCAGTATAGGAGCACATTTGGGAGCGATTTCGAGTCAATCGGTCCAAAGAACTGGAAGCTATTGAAAAAATGGGCCACTTTTTTCTTTAAAATATTCACCAAAAATACAAATTTCACCGGAATCCGATGGGGACTGCTGTGTCTCATTCAGCGAGTAGAGGACCACATTCGTGACGAATTTCGAGTCAATCGGTCAAAAGACGACCGTAACCCTAACCCTAGCTCCATAACCCTAACCCTAACCCTAACCCTAATGCCAGCCTTAAGGCAGTCTCATGAAACATTGTCTCTTTTCACTAAAATATTCACCAAAAATACAAATTTCACCGGAATCCGATGGGGTCTGCTGTGTCTCGTTCAGCCAGTATAGGAGCACATTTGGGAGCGATTTCGAGTCAATCGGTCCAAAGACCTGGAAGCTATTGAAAAAATGGGCCACTTTTTTCTTTAAAATATTCACCAAAAATACAAATTTCACCAGAATCCGATGGGGACTGCTGTGTCTCATTCAGCGAGTAGAGGACCACATTCGTCACGAATTTCGAGTCAATCGGTCAAAAGACGACCGTAACCCTAACCCTAGCTCCATAACCCTAACCCTAACCCTAACCCTAATGCCAGCCTTAAGGCAGTCTCATGAAACATTGTCTCTTTTCACTAAAATATTCACCAAAAATACAAATTTCACCGGAATCCGATGGGGACTGCTGTGTCTCGTTCAGCCAGTATAGGAGCACATTTGGGAGCGATTTCGAGTCAATCGGTCCAAAGACCTGGAAGCTATTGAAAAAATGGGCCACTTTTTTCTTTAAAATATTCACCAAAAATACAAATTTCACCGGAATCCGATGGGGACTGCTGTGTCTCGTTCAGCCAGTATAGGAGCACATTTGGGAGCGATTTCGAGTCAATCGGTCCAAAGACCTGGAAGCTATTGAAAAAATGGGCCACTTTTTTCTTTAAAATATTCACCAAAAATACAAATTTCACCGGAATCCGATGGGGACTGCTGTGTCTCATTCAGCGAGTAGAGGACCACATTCGTGACGAATTTCGAGTCAATCGGTCAAAAGACGACCGTAACCCTAACCCTAGCTCCATAACCCTAACCCTAACCCTAACCCTAATGCCAGCCTTAAGGCAGTCTCATGAAACATTGTCTCTTTTCACTAAAATATTCACCAAAAATACAATTTTCACCGGAATCCGATGGGGACTGCTGTGTCTCGTTCAGCCAGTATAGGAGCACATTTGGGAGCGATTTCGAGTCAATCGGTCCAAAGACCTGGAAGCTATTGAAAAAATGGGCCACTTTTTTCTTTAAAATATTCACCAAAAATACAAATTTCACCGGAATCCGATGGGGACTGCTGTGTCTCATTCAGCGAGTAGAGGACCACATTCGTGACGAATTTCGAGTCAATCGGTCAAAAGACGACCGTAACCCTAACCCTAGCTCCATAACCCTAACCCTAACCCTAACCCTAATGCCAGCCTTAAGGCAGTCTCATGAAACATTGTCTCTTTTCACTAAAATATTCACCAAAAATACAAATTTCACCGGAATCCGATGGGGTCTGCTGTGTCTCGTTCAGCCAGTATAGGAGCACATTTGGGAGCGATTTCGAGTCAATCGGTCCAAAGACCTGGAAGCTATTGAAAAAATGGGCCACTTTTTTCTTCAAAATATTCACCAAAAATACAAATTTCACCGGAATCCGATGGGGCCTGCTGTGTCTCGTTCAGCCAGTATAGGAGCACATATGGGAGCGATTTCGAGTCAATCGGTCCAAAGACCTGGAAGCTATTGAAAAAATGGGCCACTTTTTTCTTTAAAATATTCACCAAAAATACAAATTTCACCAGAATCCGATGGGGACTGCTGTGTCTCATTCAGCGAGTAGAGGACCACATTCGTGACGAATTTCGAGTCAATCGGTCAAAAGACGACCGTAACCCTAACCCTAGCTCCATAACCCTAACCCTAACCCTAACCCTAATGCCAGCCTTAAGGCAGTCTCATGAAACATTGTCTCTTTTCACTAAAATATTCACCAAAAATACAAATTTCACCGGAATCCGATGGGGTCTGCTGTGTCTCGTTCAGCCAGTATAGGAGCACATTTGGGAGCGATTTCGAGTCAATCGGTCCAAAGACCTGGAAGCTATTGAAAAAATGGGCCACTTTTTTCTTTAAAATATTCACCAAAAATACAAATTTCACCAGAATCCGATGGGGACTGCTGTGTCTCATTCAGCGAGTAGAGGACCACATTCGTGACGAATTTCGAGTCAATCGGTCAAAAGACGACCGTAACCCTAACCCTAGCTCCATAACCCTAACCCTAACCCTAACCCTAATGCCAGCCTTAAGGCAGTCTCATGAAACATTGTCTCTTTTCACTAAAATATTCACCAAAAATACAAATTTCACCGGAATCCGATGGGGACTGCTGTGTCTCGTTCAGCCAGTATAGGAGCACATTTGGGAGCGATTTCGAGTCAATCGGTCCAAAGACCTGGAAGCTATTGAAAAAATGGGCCACTTTTTTCTTTAAAATATTCACCAAAAATACAAATTTCACCGGAATCCGATGGGGACTGCTGTGTCTCGTTCAGCCAGTATAGGAGCACATTTGGGAGCGATTTCGAGTCAATCGGTCCAAAGACCTGGAAGCTATTGAAAAAATGGGCCACTTTTTTCTTTAAAATATTCACCAAAAATACAAATTTCACCGGAATCCGATGGGGACTGCTGTGTCTCATTCAGCGAGTAGAGGACCACATTCGTGACGAATTTCGAGTCAATCGGTCAAAAGACGACCGTAACCCTAACCCTAGCTCCATAACCCTAACCCTAACCCTAACCCTAATGCCAGCCTTAAGGCAGTCTCATGAAACATTGTCTCTTTTCACTAAAATATTCACCAAAAATACAAATTTCACCGGAATCCGATGGGGTCTGCTGTGTCTCGTTCAGCCAGTATAGGAGCACATTTGGGAGCGATTTCGAGTCAATCGGTCCAAAGACCTGGAAGCTATTGAAAAAATGGGCCACTTTTTTCTTCAAAATATTCACCAAAAATACAAATTTCACCGGAATCCGATGGGGCCTGCTGTGTCTCGTTCAGCCAGTATAGGAGCACATATGGGAGCGATTTCGAGTCAATCGGTCCAAAGACCTGGAAGCTATTGAAAAAATGGGCCACTTTTTTCTTTAAAATATTCACCAAAAATACAAATTTCACCAGAATCCGATGGGGACTGCTGTGTCTCATTCAGCGAGTAGAGGACCACATTCGTGACGAATTTCGAGTCAATCGGTCAAAAGACGACCGTAACCCTAACCCTAGCTCCATAACCCTAACCCTAACCCTAACCCTAATGCCAGCCTTAAGGCAGTCTCATGAAACATTGTCTCTTTTCACTAAAATATTCACCAAAAATACAAATTTCACCGGAATCCGATGGGGTCTGCTGTGTCTCGTTCAGCCAGTATAGGAGCACATTTGGGAGCGATTTCGAGTCAATCGGTCCAAAGACCTGGAAGCTATTGAAAAAATGGGCCACTTTTTTCTTTAAAATATTCACCAAAAATACAAATTTCACCAGAATCCGATGGGGACTGCTGTGTCTCATTCAGCGAGTAGAGGACCACATTCGTGACGAATTTCGAGTCAATCGGTCAAAAGACGACCGTAACCCTAACCCTAGCTCCATAACCCTAACCCTAACCCTAACCCTAATGCCAGCCTTAAGGCAGTCTCATGAAACATTGTCTCTTTTCACTAAAATATTCACCAAAAATACAAATTTCACCGGAATCCGATGGGGACTGCTGTGTCTCGTTCAGCCAGTATAGGAGCACATTTGGGAGCGATTTCGAGTCAATCGGTCCAAAGACCTGGAAGCTATTGAAAAAATGGGCCACTTTTTTCTTTAAAATATTCACCAAAAATACAAATTTCACCGGAATCCGATGGGGACTGCTGTGTCTCGTTCAGCCAGTATAGGAGCACATTTGGGAGCGATTTCGAGTCAATCGGTCCAAAGACCTGGAAGCTATTGAAAAAATGGGCCACTTTTTTCTTTAAAATATTCACCAAAAATACAAATTTCACCGGAATCCGATGGGGACTGCTGTGTCTCATTCAGCGAGTAGAGGACCACATTCGTGACGAATTTCGAGTCAATCGGTCAAAAGACGACCGTAACCCTAACCCTAGCTCCATAACCCTAACCCTAACCCTAACCCTAATGCCAGCCTTAAGGCAGTCTCATGAAACATTGTCTCTTTTCACTAAAATATTCACCAAAAATACAATTTTCACCGGAATCCGATGGGGACTGCTGTGTCTCGTTCAGCCAGTATAGGAGCACATTTGGGAGCGATTTCGAGTCAATCGGTCCAAAGACCTGGAAGCTATTGAAAAAATGGGCCACTTTTTTCTTTAAAATATTCACCAAAAATACAAATTTCACCGGAATCCGATGGGGACTGCTGTGTCTCATTCAGCGAGTAGAGGACCACATTCGTGACGAATTTCGAGTCAATCGGTCAAAAGACGACCGTAACCCTAACCCTAGCTCCATAACCCTAACCCTAACCCTAACCCTAATGCCAGCCTTAAGGCAGTCTCATGAAACATTGTCTCTTTTCACTAAAATATTCACCAAAAATACAAATTTCACCGGAATCCGATGGGGTCTGCTGTGTCTCGTTCAGCCAGTATAGGAGCACATTTGGGAGCGATTTCGAGTCAATCGGTCCAAAGACCTGGAAGCTATTGAAAAAATGGGCCACTTTTTTCTTCAAAATATTCACCAAAAATACAAATTTCACCGGAATCCGATGGGGCCTGCTGTGTCTCGTTCAGCCAGTATAGGAGCACATATGGGAGCGATTTCGAGTCAATCGGTCCAAAGACCTGGAAGCTATTGAAAAAATGGGCCACTTTTTTCTTTAAAATATTCACCAAAAATACAAATTTCACCAGAATCCGATGGGGACTGCTGTGTCTCATTCAGCGAGTAGAGGACCACATTCGTGACGAATTTCGAGTCAATCGGTCAAAAGACGACCGTAACCCTAACCCTAGCTCCATAACCCTAACCCTAACCCTAACCCTAATGCCAGCCTTAAGGCAGTCTCATGAAACATTGTCTCTTTTCACTAAAATATTCACCAAAAATACAAATTTCACCGGAATCCGATGGGGACTGCTGTGTCTCGTTCAGCCAGTATAGGAGCACATTTGGGAGCGATTTCGAGTCAATCGGTCCAAAGACCTGGAAGCTATTGAAAAAATGGGCCACTTTTTTCTTTAAAATATTCACCAAAAATACAAATTTCACCGGAATCCGATGGGGACTGCTGTGTCTCGTTCAGCCAGTATAGGAGCACATTTGGGAGCGATTTCGAGTCAATCGGTCCAAAGAACTGGAAGCTATTGAAAAAATGGGCCACTTTTTTCTTTAAAATATTCACCAAAAATACAAATTTCACCGGAATCCGATGGGGACTGCTGTGTCTCATTCAGCGAGTAGAGGACCACATTCGTGACGAATTTCGAGTCAATCGGTCAAAAGACGACCGTAACCCTAACCCTAGCTCCATAACCCTAACCCTAACCCTAACCCTAATGCCAGCCTTAAGGCAGTCTCATGAAACATTGTCTCTTTTCACTAAAATATTCACCAAAAATACAAATTTCACCGGAATCCGATGGGGTCTGCTGTGTCTCGTTCAGCCAGTATAGGAGCACATTTGGGAGCGATTTCGAGTCAATCGGTCCAAAGACCTGGAAGCTATTGAAAAAATGGGCCACTTTTTTCTTTAAAATATTCACCAAAAATACAAATTTCACCAGAATCCGATGGGGACTGCTGTGTCTCATTCAGCGAGTAGAGGACCACATTCGTGACGAATTTCGAGTCAATCGGTCAAAAGACGACCGTAACCCTAACCCTAGCTCCATAACCCTAACCCTAACCCTAACCCTAATGCCAGCCTTAAGGCAGTCTCATGAAACATTGTCTCTTTTCACTAAAATATTCACCAAAAATACAAATTTCACCGGAATCCGATGGGGACTGCTGTGTCTCGTTCAGCCAGTATAGGAGCACATTTGGGAGCGATTTCGAGTCAATCGGTCCAAAGACCTGGAAGCTATTGAAAAAATGGGCCACTTTTTTCTTTAAAATATTCACCAAAAATACAAATTTCACCGGAATCCGATGGGGACTGCTGTGTCTCGTTCAGCCAGTATAGGAGCACATTTGGGAGCGATTTCGAGTCAATCGGTCCAAAGACCTGGAAGCTATTGAAAAAATGGGCCACTTTTTTCTTTAAAATATTCACCAAAAATACAAATTTCACCGGAATCCGATGGGGACTGCTGTGTCTCATTCAGCGAGTAGAGGACCACATTCGTGACGAATTTCGAGTCAATCGGTCAAAAGACGACCGTAACCCTAACCCTAGCTCCATAACCCTAACCCTAACCCTAACCCTAATGCCAGCCTTAAGGCAGTCTCATGAAACATTGTCTCTTTTCACTAAAATATTCACCAAAAATACAAATTTCACCGGAATCCGATGGGGACTGCTGTGTCTCGTTCAGCCAGTATAGGAGCACATTTGGGAGCGATTTCGAGTCAATCGGTCCAAAGACCTGGAAGCTATTGAAAAAATGGGCCACTTTTTTCTTTAAAATATTCACCAAAAATACAAATTTCACCGGAATCCGATGGGGACTGCTGTGTCTCATTCAGCGAGTAGAGGACCACATTCGTGACGAATTTCGAGTCAATCGGTCAAAAGACGACCGTAACCCTAACCCTAGCTCCATAACCCTAACCCTAACCCTAACCCTAATGCCAGCCTTAAGGCAGTCTCATGAAACATTGTCTCTTTTCACTAAAATATTCACCAAAAATACAAATTTCACCGGAATCCGATGGGGACTGCTGTGTCTCGTTCAGCCAGTATAGGAGCACATTTGGGAGCGATTTCTAGTCAATCGGTCCAAAGACCTGGAAGCTATTGAAAAAATGGGCCACTTTTTTCTTTAAAATATTCACCAAAAATACAAATTTCACCGGAATCCGATGGGGACTGCTGTGTCTCATTCAGCGAGTAGAGGACCCGATCGTGACGAATTTCGATTCAATCGGTCAAAAGACGACCGTAACCCTAACCCTAGCTCCCTAACCCTAACCCTAATGCCAGCCTTAAGGCAGTCTCATGAAACATTGTCTCTTTTCACTAAAATATTCACCAAAAATACAAATTTCACCGGAATCCGATGGGGACTGCTGTGTCTCGTTCAGCCAGTATAGGAGCACATTTGGGAGCGATTTCGAGTCAATCGGTCCAAAGACCTGGAAGCTATTGAAAAAATGGGCCACTTTTTTCTTTAAAATATTCACCAAAAATACAAATTTCACCGGAATCCGATGGGGACTGCTGTGTCTCCTTCAGCCAGTATAGGAGCACATTTGGGAGCGATTTCGAGTCAATCGGTCCAAAGACCTGGAAGCTATTGAAAAAATGGCCCGAGGTTTTCATGAAAAATGGCCACTTTTTTCTTTAAAATATTCATGAAAAATACAACTTGCACTAAAATCCAATAAAATTGCAGCCTAATTCATTGATGGTCCCCAAGTCAGCCTCCAGCGCAGCGCAAAGTTCTGGGAGGCAAGCTAACCGTCCTCCTGCTGCCAACACTGGGTAAAACTAAGTAAAAAAAATACAAATTTCACCGGAATCCAATGGGAACTGCTGTGCCTTGTTCAGCCAGTAGAGGACCGGATTCGTGATGAATTTCCAGTCAATCGGTCCAAAGACCTGGAAGCTATTGACAAAATCGGCCGACGTTTTCCTGAAACATTGTCCCTTTTCACTAAAATATTCACAAAATATACAAATTCTACCGGAATCCAATAGAAACTGCTGTTTTTTCTATCCGCCAGTATCGACCAGTATAGGACCACATTTCTGATTGATTTTGAGTCAATCGGTCAAACGACCTGGGAGCTATTGAAAAAAATCTCCCGATGTTTTCATGAAAAATGGTGACTTTTCTTTAAAATATTCATGAAAAATACAAATTGCACTAAAATCCAATAATATTGCAGCCTAATTCATTGATGGTCCCCAAGTCAGCCTCCAGCGCAGCGCAAGGTTCTGGGAGGCAAGCTAACCGTCCTCCTGCTGCCAACACTGGGTAAAACTAAGTAAGAGATGCAGCTATAGTGCAGAATAATGTAAATTATTGTTGCATTATAAATATTGAAGCCAGTAAGTGTGGTTTAACTACTTTATATAGTTTATCTCCCCTTGAAGATCAATATAGTTTTAGTCTTAATCTGTATTATTATTTGAAATTATTTGTCGTATTAAACTTAACCTGCAAAGGAATAAGTAATTAAAGCTGTCACATAGCCTAAATATAGTGGAGTAAAACAGTACGATGTTTGTCTCTGTAGGGAGTGGAGTAAACATATTGAGTGGCAGTAAATGTAAATACTCAAGTAGAATACAATTACCGCAAAAGTATACTGAAGTGCAGCACTAAAGATTTTTATTAATTAAGGTGAAAATCAAAAGCTCATGATCCATGTCTAACTTTTGTGTCAATACTATATTGTACCTTTACTCAGAAATCCACATTCACATCGTTTTAAAGCTTCAGTAAACAACTTTTTTTGTCTGCTGCCTGCCAGATCTGTCCAATATTAATGTTCAGTTCCTTTGACTCGCTGCTAATTAGAGCCGCGCTTTGCCATTATAGATCCATCCAGCTGTGTGTCACAGCATTAAGGTGGCATGTTAAATAACACATCTCATGTTTCAGTAACACAGCCTGTTCATGTAGAGCAAAGCCGACAGGGGGCAGCACTGTACAGCTTTTATTACCACACTGCAATATCTTAACCTGTTCAAACACATGTAATTCAGTGTTGTTTAGTGACAATGATATTGTCTGCTTTGTATGGGTGTATCAATATTTTGGACGCCATGGGACCCCAGTTTCTGACTATTTTTAGATTATTTGTATGCCGTATAGTGTGTGAATCTTTTGAACATCTACTCTCAACTCATTTAAAAGGTTAAAGAGGATGAGAGGACATGGTTGGGAATGATTGAAGCCAGACATCAAGTCATTTTTTCTTGAGCAAGTCAAGTCAAATCAAGTCACTTTCCTTACCACTTACCTGGAGTTTCTGACCTTTAAAAAGAGAAAAAACAAGGTATTGGTACCTGGTTGGTTGACCCACATGGACAATCATGTCTGTCCTACTGTCTTGTAAAATAACCTCATGAAGATCTTTGTGCTGGAACATTGTGAACAAAAGTTAATTCCTGATTGCAAGTGAAGAGGACAGTGTTGGGGAGATATTATTCTGAAGCTGTCAACCTTCGCTCTGCACCTACGCACCTGTCAATACACAGGGGTGCGAAAGGTTTTGCTCCATGAAACAATGAGATACTGAAAGCCAGAATAAAAAACACTAAAATAAAAATAAAATAGAAACACGAAATAGACACAGACAAGTCAAGTCATGTCAAGTCACAAGTCTTTAACTTCCATGTCCTAGTTAAGTCTCGAGTCATTCATTTTCGTCAAGTCAAGTTGCCAAATCCATTTGTCAAATCGGTTAACGGCCATAACTGTAAGTGGAAAATCAAAATCAAGAACTTCCATGATGCACAGTAAACTATGTGATGAGGAAGTCAAATAAGACCTCATTTCCGGTGTTTCAAAGGGATAAATATAATAAATAAAGAGGCAAGGTTTCTTGTATGTGGAACAAAGTGATAATCAAAGCAGATGGCCTTGCTCCCTAGACAGTGTATGGTGTGTCTATGTGTGTGTGTGTGTGTGTGTGTGTGTGTGTGTGTGTGTGTGTGTGTGTGTGTGTGTGTGTGTTTGTGTGTTCATCTCCAGGTTTGGACAGCTGCAGTCCCACCAGAAACTTCGCAGAGAAGTGACACACACGCACTACTTCAGTTCAGCTTTCTCCCTTTATAATGAAGGAAAGTAAAGAAAGACACTGACACCAAAGCTGGTGTGTGTGTTTGAAGGCCTGTTGGCAGACACTGCTGACAGTAGGTGAAGTGTTTTTCAGCTGTGTGCCTTCCTGCGGGGCGTGAGACGGCTCCTGGTGGCTCTGCTTAGTCTCCTTCGTGTCTGATGGTAGAATAAAAGACACTTTTGTGTAGATCTGACTGCGAAACATAATCCTGTCTGTCTCATGACACGCAGAGTAAAAATGTGACTGCTCCTTCAGCAGCTGAAGAGGGGCAGTCGAGATGGTTGCGATATTAAATCAAGTCTTTTGAAGACTCTTCGGCTGCATCTCTGAACAGAACACAAACATTAATTATGTCAGCAGAAGGAGGAATAAAGCTTTGCTTACGACGTGTACAGCTGAAGTGTTTGGATATTTTCACTCTTTTCATGTAACTGCTGGTGCAGTGGCCTTCACTATTTTTATCAGCAGTGGCAAACTTTGGCCAGAAGATGGTAATCAGGTATCAGAAGCCCATCTGTTTGATTCATCAAAAGCAGGAGTCTGAATAGAGAAGTTTCAGGGGATGATATGGCCTCGAGCCTATAACTTGAAGATCATGCCAACTCTGCAGTGCATCAGCGGATTTAAGGATTGAGCCAAACAGATGTCTCAGTCATACTTGCTGGTCTCATTTTATGAATATCAAGACATCAAGTTTGATTCTGAGTATGTGAATGAAGACAGCAGCATAAAAAAACATCCAGCATTTATTTAAAGGAGACCTACAATTTTTTTTTCTTTTTTTTCCCTTTCATTCAGTGTGTTTTATATGTTCTTGTCCATGAAAAAGGTCTCAGAAGTTACAAAGCCCAAAGTCAGCACCAACAGAAGCTCTTCTCTCCCACAGAAGATACTGCTAATGAAACGCCTCGTCAGTATACTCGCCTTTGCACTTTCTGACATCGCACTGCGTCACCATGTCACACATTTGCATCATTCATCACAGTAGAAGTGAAGCTAACTGGAAGCTGAAAACAGAGCCAACCAGAGACTTGGTGAGCGGAGCAGGCTCAGGCGTGTGTGTTCTGACCAATCAGAGCAGACTGGGTATTCAGAAAGGGCCTTAAAGAGACAGAGCATTTCAAACAGAGGGGGAATACAGTGTTGCGACACTGGAGAGTATGAGAAAACGTATGTGTTTTTTGAGCTTTAAAGCACGAAAACTAATGTAGATTAAATTACGAACCTGAAAATGAGCATAAAAATGTCTCCTTTAACATAACAGAAATAACAAAAGGAGCTGAAGGAATTAGTGAGGGAATTTCAATCAGCCAATTACATAAATCATGAGTAAAACAGATAAATCCAACTCCTGTAATTCAAGCTTAAAAAAATTAAGAGAAAAAGATAATCAGGATAAGCGCACTCAAGTATGTTGGAAAAAAAATTTCGTGCCTCTGGAATAGATAAAATATCTAAGATCACGTACTGACTAAAAAGAAATCATGCACTGACTGAAAGGTCAGAAACAAGAGGCCATGAAGAGCTTTAAAATGAATTTGGTTGTCTCAAGGTGTCAGCTGACATGAAGGCAAAACACAGGCTGCTGCCAAGATCACTGCATGAGGAGAGACAAGCATGTCAAAGAATCTGTGGAAATTGATTGTATGTCTAAGTATTTCCAAGATGATTGATCAAGCTTTGTAGTATTCTGCTCCAAATCTTATCCAAATCTTATCCAACAAAAAAACACACACCAAGATTTCTTGCAGAGGGAAAGACAGCACATGTGTGATCTCCCTTCATTTTAAGCCAACTGCTTCTGCTTGTCCATATTACATCCTCTGCATGCTCTATCAGCGTCTGCCTGTGCAGAGTTGAGGTTTGGTGCTGCAACACAAAGGTGAACACAAAGCAAACTGACACCCAGCAGAAATGTTTGTGTGTGAGCTTAGAATTCGACAGTTTGATCAGAAATATCAGCCTCTTGTTTAGTTTGGATCGACTCTTGATAACAGGATTATATATATTGTGTGCACTTCATTTACTCAACAGCAGGGAAATGAAAACATGAGCATCTCAGCAAATAATGTAACAGGTGTGGGTGTTTTTCTGTGACAGTCCAATACCTCCAGACTTTTGGCAACACCAACAGAGATGACAAAGTGGAGCAGACAAATGTTTACCTAGTGCCTAATAATATCCCTTCAGGGAGGTGGAATTGAGTTGCAAGACAGTAAAACAACAATAGAGGACAAAATGGACCGGTTGCTGAACAATACCAGCTGCTCTACGGGAAGAATTTTGTTTTGTATTGTCATTTTTTTAGCCTAAAACATACACAACTTGGAAGAAAACATTGTAATTCCACTTTCAAAGCAACATTAATCACCAGAATATATGTTAGCTAAGTATGTTTCTGCAAAACCACAGATAATTTCAAACTTAACTTTTCTTTATGTTGCAACTTGATGTTTGTTTAGGTTCAGTTTTCTATTTTTCCTTGTCACAACGCTGTGCTTATGTTTTGACAGAAACCACTTAGTGAGGGTGAGGAAGATACATGGTTTAGCTTAAAAGACCTGTTTTGGTCGCCACAAGAACAGCTGGATATGGTCCGACTTCCGGTTAAAAAATACTGTGTTTGGTCAGCACAAAAACAGCTGAAAATGTCACCAGGTCTCCTTCAAAAACACCCAGTTTTGTCTGGAGAGTGCATGGAGAGGCTGGGCGGAGCTTCCCACTCACCGGAGCTGCTGACACACGCTCACCTGCAGCAGGTTGGCAATTAGCGCTTGCTGATAAAGCCCTGCTCTCCACGTTACCTGCTGCCAGATAATTTCATCAATTCGATGTGGTACATGGCTCCTGTTAGATCGTCGTTTGTATGACTTTTCTCTCTCGGAGATCTAACATTTTTCGTGTTCTCTCTACACCCAGTGTTCACCTGCATGCCGACTACCAGTGTTTCCAGCTCCAGCCGTTCCAGCTCTCTGCACCTCTGCAGCCAGCAGCCTCACCCTGTGCTCACTGGAGTCCCAACCCGCCGTGCTACCACCAGTGCCACCGTGAGCTATCACGCCTCCACCTTCACACAACCAGACGGGGACTCCGCTTGGGACTCTCTTCACCTTTTCCTGCAAAACCCTGAAGTGAAGTCAATAAATTACCTTATATCCTACTTCCTGCCCCCTGTCCGCATTTGGGTCTACACTCCACCAACCAAGTGTAACAGAGAGCTTGTTGCCTCAAAAACAGCTGGAAATGTCCCCAGCTCTCCTTAAATTACACCCAGTATTGTTATCAAAAAAACAGCTGGAGATGGTCCAACTTCCTATGAAATAAAGCTGGTTTCGGTCACCACAAAAACAGCTGGATGGTCTGACTTCCCATTTAAAAAAACGCTGTATTTGATCAGCACAAAAACAGCTGAAAATGTCACCTGGTCTCCTTAAAAAACACCCAGTTTTGTCATCACATTAACGGCTGGAGATGGTCCGACTTCCTGTGAACAAAAGTGAGCTTGTTGCCACAAAAACAGCTGGAAATGTCCCCAGCTGTCCAAAAATATCAGTTTTTTGTCACCACCAAAAATGGCTGGAGATGACCTTGATGACTGAGCTGTTAAAGTCAATGAATCCAAATAATGCAAAAGATCCTAAAAAATATATCTTATTAATACTGAATAATCATTGGACTTTCCAACAATTACAGGGAAAAAAGTTTCTCTTACTGTCTGTGTAAAGTGGGAAGATCATGTTGACCTTTTCATTCAAGGGATAGATACATAAAGACAATGTCGAGTGAAGAAGGAGACATTTTTGCATGGTCCTTTGATATGAATGGCACTGAGATAAGGAAAGATGAGACTCTGCTGTAAAACAGCGACCCAATGATGCAACTCACGCTCCGTCTTCACACCAGGAGTCTGATCTTTCCCTCTTAACATGCTCAATTATCGCAAAATGTGATTTTCTCTCATCTGGGCATAAGCAACATGCTAGATTAAAAGTCAGGGCTTTGTAGACACAAATTCACACACACACATGCACACACTTGCTCACAGTCACAGACATTGCCCTCAGTTATTATGCATTCATAAATCAAAAGGTTGTGACGGGAATTAATCTAAAACGATGGTGAGTGTAAGTCACCGGATGCAAATATGACAGCTTTATTAGAAAACTAGATTGCTTGAATTTGTCTGAATTAATGTGACACTTTTTTTGATTAAACAGCACACTCCCCCCTCCCCTCCCCAGCCTCTCGCTCACTGAGTTGGGGCTGAACGGGGAGGGGAAAAATAGGCAACAGCAGAAAAACAGAGGTGGCTCATTCCAACTCTGTTTTCTCTGTATTTATAAAAATGAGCAGGGCTCCTATTCTGAATAGATCCAAACTTTCTATGATCCAAACACATTTAGAAAACCATGAAGAGTGCTCTGAGTGCTAACATCTGTACACTAATATACTTGCAATGAGTATGCTAATATGCAGATGTTTCGGAGGAATGATGGTTGCTGTATGCTAATGTTTGCTTATTAGCCCTTAACAGAAAGTACAGCTGAAGTTGATGGGAATGTCACTAGTTTTGCAGGTATTTGTTTTTTTGACCAAATTATTGGACAAACACATTTCTACCTGATGATGGTCAGCTGTTTCGGGAGTTGTATAAAGTTAAAGGCCTACTGCTGGTGAAAACCTAACATTTCTTGATCTCGCTGCTTCATATTAAAAGCTTTTAAATAACTAAATAACAGAAGGCTTTTATTGTGAAGAATTAATAGGAAATTAATTGTGTTTAACACTGAATTAGCTTAGCTTTGTTAGCGGCTATTTTTCGGTTGTACTGTGAGGAGGCCACTACTCAAGACAAGCCTAACCCTGAGTAACAATTTACAGACAAACCTTCAAGTGGGTATCCCTGTTGTAATGGCAACGCAAAGTCCCGCTGCTCTGGGCTGACGTGCCCAGTCAAACCGAGCCAAGCCAAACTGCATTGCTACAATTGCTACACTTGCTAATATCACAATTGCAAGCAAATATCAGCTAACAACAAGCTAAGTAAGCTGTAATTCAGTGCAGAGAAAACAAAGACTGGTGACATCTATAAATGTGTTTTTATTGTACTCAGTGTAAGAAGTAGTCTTAAGAAATGTCTTAGGCTGCATCCAAACGTCCGTACTTCATCGCTCTTGCAGACTCGCGGGCTTTGTGGGTGTGTTCGTGGGAAGTTTGCGACCCTTGATGGCTGTCCAAACTCACATTTCATCCAGTCCACAAGGGCCCTCAAGAGGACTTTCTGCAGACTTCCAGGGAGTCCGCTTGGGCTGCAGACTTCACCGGACTTCACTGAAACAGTTACCCACAATTCACTGCAAAACGGACGCGACATTGTAGAATTTATTAAGAATGCGTAAAACAATACTTTACTATAACATTACTTGTATCATGTAGGCTAAAAAACAATAATCTACAAAGAGGGCAATACGCTACTAATAAGCAAGCTAATAATGATGGTTAATATGTGTACTATTTCTGTCACTTGAATTTTGAACAAAAAATTCACAATAAAAGCCTGCTAACACTAAAAGGATGCTCAGGGACGTGTCTTATTTTTTTTATATTAACTGCTATGACATACTGTTCAACCCCGTTGTTCAGTATTTGTCATACCTGCTTCCTTTTCTTTCTTGCCCTCAAACATTATTTTGTTTTATTCTCTGATGCTTTTACCCCCCATTTCCTTCGGTGCTCGCTCACCCTGCAGCACCTTCTCTCAACATGAGTTAGGAGAAACACACTTTATTTCCTCTTGATTAAAGTCAACAGGAAAGGACGAAGAGGAAGATTTTTGAGATGAGGAGTTTGATGACTTCAGACTTCTCCTGTCAGTGCAGTTTTTCTCTCTTATACAGATAAACCACCCCCAACGCATGTATGTAAAATAAGAGTGGCAGGTGGCGGCAGAGAGGAACAGGGGAAATATATATATATATAAAAATAGAGATGTAAGTCAGGGGGGACGTGAGACAGGTTTGTGGGTTATGATGGGAATATATGGAGTGACTTGGCTGATCTGTCTGGAGTAAAGTTATTCCACCTTTAGAGAGGAGGGGGAGGGGGAGGAGGTGGAGAGGGAGAGGGAGGAGGTGGAGAGGGAGGAGGTGGAGAGGGAGTGATAACCAGGCTGCCGCAGGGAGAGAGAAGCTAAGTGGCAGCTAACGACAGAATGCAGATCACAGGCCGACGTGCACAACTACACTGTGGCCTGGAGGTTTGAGCAACAGAGTTTTGTATTCAATACAAACAGCCTTGTGGAGCTGGAGCGGGGACTACGTGATGTGCGTGCACGTGTGTGTGTGTGTGTGTGTGTGTGTGTGTGTGTGTGTGTGTGTGTGTGTGTGTGTGTGTGTGTGTTTGTGTGTTGGAGGGGAGAATTCTGGATGTAAGGGCTAAAGAGTGCTTTGGGAGCGAAGCCAGGAGGGATGTTGCAGCAGCCCAGGCGGGATGACTAAAGCATGAAAGGAGGGTTGGGTAGAGTCCCTTGCGAGGGGAGGGAGGAGGGTGGGGGTTCTGATACAGTGGATGGTGTGGACTGCAAAACCTGCAGCAGCACATCTACGATACACAACAGAACAGAAGCTAGCCTTGGTGCAGGTGGAAACATCCATGAAACAACCGCAGACCAAAAAAAAAAAACACCTTCTGTGTTCCTCTCGTACTTTCTTTGGCTTACTGAAGCTGCCGCCTTCAGATCATTCAGATGCCTCTCTGGTGCATAAAAAAACCTCCTGCCTTCAAAAATCCAGCATTGGTAGAAATGCTGAATATTTCAGATGAAACCGCAGCATGAGCCACATCTTCATTTACTTCAAAAAAATGAAAATTAAAAGCAGCATTGGAGTAACAAGTCTTCATGTGGCTGCCGGTGGATGTCTTATGGTTTGGTGTTAAATGTGGGACGGTTACAAAAACATCCAAAATGTTAGAAAATAAAATTATTTTCTCTCTCTATCGCTATGCAGTCCCAAATGGCGTGGGAGCCTCGACTGATCATTTACACTCTTGGTGGATTCTGCTGTGCAGCTGCTTTCAGTATTGGTGCGTGAATGTGTTCAAATGTGTGTGTGTGTGTGTGTGTGTGTGTGCGTGTGTGTGGGTATATGTCCATTCTCCCACTGCTGTCTTCCCAGCAGGAGCCAAGCTTCTTAAAGAAAACACACAACATCAAGCGGCGGTGAGATTTGCTTTGTGTGTGTGAATGTAAGTCGCAGTGTTTGCGCTCATGTGCTGTAAGTCCACACGGGTTCGAATGCACCTTCTCAAGTCTGGAGGTGTGTACGTTGGCGCGTGCACACGTGTGTCAGGGTGTTTCCATGTGCCTCATTGTGTCTTTGCATGTGTCTGCGTGGGTTGTTACGTGTGATAGTCATGGGAGTGCGATTCCTTTGATCACGACAGCAGCATGGAGAAACAGATTACCTTTCAGTGCTGCGGTGACAGAAAAGCGCTCTCAGGTTGACAAACCTCACCAGCAGATTTAATATCCTTCTCATTTCACCAACAAACACCGGGCTACAAGAAGTTGTACTGGGAGATGAATTGGATTTGTTTGTGAATATAATGCTAAGTAGTCTTGACAATATCTGTCTTATTATTCCATTTCTTGAAAATAGAAAGTGCGGCGCCGTGCTTCGCTGGGCTGCTTTAAAAAAAAGATTGAATCACTCCACTAAATTCAGCCGTGAGGAGATTAAAATGGATCCCTGAACTATTGATACAGCGCGAGGATTTGTCGGCTGGAAAATTATAATGAAATACAAAGATGTTGGTTATATGATGCAACCAAATTAAAATAGCATGGTGCACAGCAGAAACACATACACAAGATTGAATCAATCAAAGCTTTCACAGGAGTTGGAACTTGGAAACTTTTATTTGAAAATGTGAATTTTTCTGAGATTGCTGTATTTAGTAATAATCAGTCCAGCTCATTTCAGTCAGTCATTTAGATTTATATTCATATATTCATTGACAGATGCTCAAAAGCAGCTCTCCTGGCAATGCCTTTCATATTTTCATTTTTAATGTACTGTAAATAAATAGTATCTACTCAAGTTAGCAGTAACTAAGTCCTTATAACATCTCTGGTAGTGTTGAATATGCAACATCTGGTCAGACTTTCAAAATAAAGCTTGCTGACAAACGTTTCACATATTATGACACATTAAGGTTTTTTGACCTTAATACTTCCATATCCGGTCAAATGCTGAGTACCCGGAGAAAAAATTGAACTATTAAAACTTTCCTAGAACTGTAAGATCAGACACTTCCCATAACTACACAGCCTCTGCTTCCTCATTACAATCTGATTTCACTTATTTGACTACACCTTCATTCACACTTTCATGCTATTAAAAAAATCAAAGATCTTGGTAAGCTGTTTGTCACAGCAGTGAGCATGGCTGCATTCACACTTACACTGATATTAAAAATGACTTCTGTATTTCAATAATTATATTAAAGGGTTTAATATTTTTATGCAATAACCTGGAAATATCATTTTTATTTTGAAAAGCCTCCAATTTCCTGCTGTGACAGTAATAAGAGAAGCAGCAGGATGCTACTGTAACACTGGCCGGTGTGTACGCTCCGTCAAACTCATAATCCAGTCAGATGTTGGCTTTTGTGCTTAGCATCTGATTTCTGTCTCATAATATGGCTTCAAGAATTATTAATGATGGGGATCTGAGGATGCATGCACAGTAAACAGCTTTGTGTGATTATGATTATTACTCAGCAGGATCACGGGCGACCAACTAGAGTGCTGTAAACACCGTCTGTAAACACACTCTGGACTTTTTGGCAGCGTGGTGAAACTCATCATGGGGTGAGCGTGATCAAAGGTTGGTGGCACTGCTGATCCTCAAATCTGTTTTGGCTTCATGGGACGCCCGGGACGGAGGATAGCAGAAGATAAAAAGGCTGCTGCCTCGAATCAACACATAACTAGAGCCAGAGAGCTGTGACTTTGTGATATGTCCTGTATGTGAAATTGTTAGTTTATAGAAGTGCTAAATCTAGACAGCTTTGTCGAAGAAAGTCCAATAATGACACACACACCAAAATGTAAAGATTTACGTTATGGGGTCCAGCATTTTGGTCTGCACGAAGCTGTCAGACTCCGTTTGTGAGTGTGCGCCTGGATTTGGGACCAACAAATGCAGAAAAACAAGAGTATTTCCTCATATGTTAATCTGATTTTGATCAGCTCACCAGAAGTTGGCAACCTCTGCCACATGTTCTTCTGCTGTAACAACACTTTTGACCTGGCACGCCAAGCAACCAGCCCTCAACTGCTGCTGTTCAGCAAGAACTAAATCTGGCAACCCAGAAGAGGTAGAGGAGTTTCAGGAGGAAGTACAGCTTTCATCAGAGTTTTGTAACTTACTCAGGTTGACCTTCTGTTTGAACAAATGAGAAACATTTTTGTACATTTGTCACTTTAGACATTGTCGCGTTGTGACACTCACAAGAGCAGCCAATCATAAGAGCAGCAGCCATTTTGGATACAGTATTCCCCTGAAACACAAAACATCATTTTGTCAGAAAACATTGTAAGCAGCTGTCTTTTCATTCATTGTATTGTCAATGTCCGTTTGTGACTTTCTTAATATAACTTGGAACAATATAACATCCATTTCGTCAATGTACTAACTAAAATACTCCATTATCCTAACACGTACTCTGAGTTCATATTTGCCAAATGATTCCACAAACACTGATAAATCATCGTCGTTCTCAAATACGTAGTTTCTGCCTGTCCAGACGTGAACACTAACATAGCTTCTGAATATCTTCATGTTTTCCTAAAGCTCAATTTCCAGTGACCTAAAACTCTGTTTACATGTGTATGAAAGGTCAAAATGGGAAAAGGCATGTTTATGAAATACCACTCTGTGTGTCGACAGGGCCTCAGTCTCTCTCCCACATTCGCGGTGGCGTTTCAATCCATCATAAAGAAATGCATTTCCTTGCGTTGTACAACCGAAATTTCTAACACAAAACACAACTGTGTTGACACTCAACATGTAACTACTTGCCTTGACTGTTGCTATGAAAAGGAATGAGTGTACTATCTGTTGAATGAACATATAAACATCAAACTTTTTCAAAATGAAATCTATTCAAGGTGAAAAAAGCCATCTGAGGAATACGCTGTGTGGAGATAAACGGCTCTGATGGGCTGCTATCAGACTGATGGTGACATCTGTTATCACTGCAACATTATTAAACATTTAACACTAACATGTTTCAGTGTGAATGTGTGCAACAAGAATATGTGTCATACCTGGTGCAGATGTGTGTGTGTGTGTGTGTGTGTGTGTGTGTGTGTGTGTGTGTGTGTGTGTGTGTGTGTGTGTGTGTGTGTGTGTGTGTGTGCGTCATGTGCACTTTTTCATGTGTGTGCATACATGTGTGCATGTTCCCCTCCTGGTGCTGTTCTGTGTAATGCACCTAGCCTGAGGGCCAGGGTTGCCAGGTTGTGTAAATAAATTAAAGCAACAAATTATGTTTAAAAGCCTCTCCCTCAGGCCAGGGAAAACTAAGATCCATTATTCATAGCTTTTACTGCCGGGAATCTAAAGTCAGGTGTATGTGTGTGACTGACTGACTGTGTGTTCGTGTGTGTGTGTGCATCCATGTGTGTGTGTGTGTGTGTGTTTGTGGTAAATTTTGGTCAATTATTCAAAGATTAGCCGCCCTTACCCCATCACATTATCTTGTTGATGAAATTGAATACCATTTCCATTTTGATAACAGGAATGAAAACAGTGGACGTTGAACCATGTTTCTCCTCGTGCTGCAGGCTAAATCGAGAAATTCTTGCCGCGACCTCGGTCAAGAAACTTTTGAACTTTGAACACTTTTCTTTTTTTATATCAGCAAGCATCTTCCAGTAAACAGTGGAAGATGTACTGTGATGGAGAACACTGCTTATCTGAATATTGTTTTGAAGCTTTGAAATATCCTGATCCACATATTATCTTTAAAATCTTATTTGAAGATTTATCTGTAGGTTATATGCTTTGTGGAAATTCTGAGCAAAAATCATGTATCTGAGTAATTGGAGGGAAGCTCTACACAGGAGAGCTGCAGTAGTCTTTTCCAGGTCAGCTGACTTATAATTCTGCCAGCATGTCCTGGCCAGTATTAGGATGCCCCCAGCATGTAGTTTGTACTACATCTCCAACAGAAACCCAACAGTCTGACCACACCATCCCGGTTTCTGTAATCTCCACTGTAGAAAGACCATTATTAAAATGAAAATACTCATGTAAAACTACTTCAGACATTACTACTCTCTGCCTGTACCTGTCTAATCCCTGCCAGATGCCATATCCACTGCCCTCCACTC
The DNA here is from genome assembly GCF_040436345.1 of Pagrus major. Taxonomy (NCBI): domain Eukaryota; kingdom Metazoa; phylum Chordata; class Actinopteri; order Spariformes; family Sparidae; genus Pagrus; species Pagrus major. The sequence goes on along the minus strand of NC_133236.1, from coordinate 23,577,758 downwards.
AGTCTTCACACACCTTGAAAAATAACAACAGCTACCTCAGGATGCTGTTTGTTGATTTCAGCTCTGTGTTCAATAGTGTCACCCATGAAGCTGACAGGAACTTAACACTCTGGACTTGAGCACCACACTCTGCAATTTGATAGTGGACAGACCCCAGAGAGAACGGATTGGCAGCCACACCTCCTCTACTTTAGTTCTCAACAGCGGAGGCCCCAAGGGCTGTGAGCTCAGCCACCTCTTGTTCGCACTGCACACCCATGACTGCACAGCCATCAAGAAAACTCCATTGTGAAGTATGTGGACGACACCACTCAATCAACAGTCTTGCAGAGTGGTGCACAGCCAACAATCTACAGCTCAATGTCAGCAAAACCATGGAAAAGACACAAACCCCTCACTACATCAGTGCAGCTGAGGAACTGTTTACAGAGGATTAATAGAAAAGCAGCCTGACTGGAAACATCACAAACTGACATGGTGAGTGCACAGCCCAGGACAGGACGGCTCTACAACGGCTGATTAAAATCGAACAGAGCATCAGTGATATTGGTGAAGTGAGATGTCTGCACTGAGCCCAAAGGATATTAACACCCACAGTCTGCTCTCCCTGCTGGCAAAAGATACAGAAGTATCCACTGCCATACCACCAGACACCAGAGCAGCTTCTTTCCTCAGTCTGTGAGACTCCTTCACTCATCCTCAACATTTTTTTTTCCTGTGTAGCATAAGGGACTACAACACGTGAACTACATTTCGTTGCACAACCCTGTGTTGTCAAATGAGCCTTGAACCTTGAACAAGATTCCAGGAAGGTTAGCTACTTCCCGCTGCTCCCAGTTTTTGTGCTAAGCGAAGCTAACCGGCTGCAGGCAGTAGCTTATACAACCATGAGAGTGGTGTTAATTTCCCTGTCAAACTCTGCAAAAAAGCACATTTTGGTGTTTCCCAATATGTCTTACTATGTTAAGTTTGGGAAAAGTGATGATTACAGTATGAGAATGCACTCCCGTTTTCCCATCCTGCATCACTTTGTTTAATGTTGTTTGTATTATCCAACCACACAGTTAAATTGAAAATAGATCATCATTTAACCCATAATTCTGTGCTTAATCGTTGTCTGGATGCTGCTCAGCTCCCAAACAAACCATTACCAGAATGAAAGTGCTGTTCATTTGCTGTTCATTTACCTAAAGGGTGATGAGATGTGGGGTAGGTGTATATTGGAGAGGATGGGGTGTTTGCTTTTTACAAATCAAATGCGCCTTTCATTAACATCTCCACAGAGAATAATGAGCTGAAGAGGTTGAGGAGGTTTTCAGTCATGTTATTTGACCACTCTGGATGTATCAAGACATATAAAGACATACCCTGCACTGTAAGTCATGTGGTTGATCAGATGGTTTCTCATGAGTCACTTTTAGCCGAACGAATACATGATAATGTAATGTATGATGTAATTTACCAAATCAAATCCCTGTACAGTCACTTCTGCTGCACTGGTATGCTTACTGCAATGTGGTTAAAGCTCCATTAGAGCTGTAATAAAGTTATGATTTCATTATAATTTCATTTTAATTTCGTGACAATTTCATTACACCAGGAAAACATCCCGTGAAAACTGATTGCGGGCCGACTCATTCTAATTAAACATTAATGTATTCCATTTACGTTCGGTAAATTATACAAATGTTTCCATTTGAGGCTGCTGACAACAAGATTATCAGAGATGAAGAGGCAGATGCAGATCATTTGATCTTAATGGATGGGGCTGCAAACAACTGGAAGTATCACATGAGACACATGCGAGAAAGAAACTGGGGCCTCATTTAGAAAAATGGTTTTAGATTTATCTTGAACATTGTTTTAAGATTATTTTGATGATGTTCTTACGTTCAATTCATAAAAGATGCTGAGCATAAAACACCTTGTTTAAAGGAGCAATATTTAGTTTGGAGGAAGACATTCAGAAGAGAAAGATCTTCATTGACTGATTTTTTTATGCCTAAACAAACTAAATAAACAAACTCTCTTTGTTTTCATGACTGAATAAACTGAATAAACAAACTGACAACACAATTTCATGCTGTTTTACTTTGTTTACATGCTATACTTAAACTTATTTTCCTCTGAGAACAGCTTGTTTATTCACTTCGTTTGTAGGATTACCTCATTAATAGTGTAAATATTAATATTCTGAGTTTGAATTTCTTCTCCAAAACTACATACTGCCCCTTTAAGCAGATTCTAAGAATCCCATTTGTAATTTATGCACCTGTGATCTATACATCTCAAACGCCAGCACAAATGAGGGTATAGTCAGGAGTAGTCATGGCTCAGCTTCATGAAAGACGAGTTCATGGCGGTGGAGATCGAGGAGATTGAAGCCAGACAACACGTATTATTCAGTCGACTAAACAGTGGGTTGACAAACAAAGCCACACACGCTCTTTGGGAGTGAGTCACCACTGCAAATTTCTCACCACAGGCTTGGATGCATATGTAACACCCCCACATAATCAGCAGGAACATCAATTAGGTCAAGTCTGGACTTTGCTTAGAGATAAGATGATTTCCAAGTCAAAGTAAGGTTTTTTAAATAAACATGGTAGACCCACATATATTTTAATTGAATTATTTTATTACTGTAATTTAAGAAATTGCAGAATGTTTGTGTCAAAAGCCATATCTTTTATCTCATGATATGAAACTTCCACCTCTCTTTATTTGAAGTGTTCACAGTGTTTCTGGTTTGGCTCGTGTGAAATTGTAAAGGTTATATGAGGCTACACGAAGTGTTCATAAATCGTCCTGGTGATCTCATTCTCAGGCTTACAGTCCATTTTTCAGATTTTCCCACCTACTTTATTCAGTCCTGTTTTCCTTTAACCGCGAGTCCTGCTGTCCTCTTTATCTCAAGAAGAATTATGAATTCTCAGTTTGGTCTTTTCTCTCTGTCGCCCACCATCATCTGCTTCTGTTGAAGCTCCCTGTTGGAGTCACAGTCTGATACCGGAGGGGCCCGCTGCAGGCGAGTTGATCCTTATCCCCTTTGAGTCGGCTTCCTGGCGCAACTGTTCATCTTTCTGCCCGGCAGGTTGTTGCTGTTACCGCACCTCATCATTTGCCTGGTGTCGACCTGGGGGCTTGTTAGTCATTGGTCATTTCAAACTCAGACCACCTGCCGTGCAGACAGATAGAAAGACTGGAGAGGGGAGGAGGAAGGGAAATGAAGGGCTGCCACATTACATAACAGTGTAAAAGGGCTGTCTTGGAAAGAGCTACCTCAAAATCATTGGTCAGATCACCTGTAAAAACAATACACATGTTTCTCCAGGGGGTGCATGTAAGTCAATGCAAAGTCTATCTTAAGTGACAAAAATATGTGCGTAGTCGTGACTTTGCATGTGTTTGTATGTTTTGTGGTTTGTATGGAAAAGTTTTCTGCATCACTGACAGAAAATATTGTTAAAATAACATAAAGAACATATTCATTGTTAATATAATTGTTTTGTTTTTTAAAGAGAGAGAAATTAACCCATGAAAGACAAAAATAAGACATTGAAATAAAATGTCAGCAACTTATTACTGGTAGAGATAAAAAAAAAAGAAATAAAAAAAAAGGCATTATATTTCTTTTTAATTATCAAACTAACAGTGGTATTTACTTTTTTCACTTTTGGGGCTCCATATTAGGGTGAAGCTTTAAAAAAGTATTGAAAACGTCGAGAAACATTGCAACAAAACTGGTACTGTTTTTTTTTTATGTACTGTATATTTAATCTTAATTCAATCTTTCAAAGCTAATCCAGAACATGGTGTGCAGAACGCAGAACAAAAGGAAACAAAACCAAGGTTTCAAATGGGCAGGGTTGTTTTCTTTATTATTCATCGATTTCCAGTTAATGACAGACGGATACAGAAACATAACTGTGATAAACTATACACCCCTCGTCCTCCCTCAGTTTCTCTGCATCCTCTCTTCCACTTCAGCCAGACACTTGTCTCTTTTTGCCCCCTCTTCCTCTCTCCAGTTCTTCGTACTTGTCCATTCTTGTCCTCTCTCCACCCTCCTCTGGTTCAGAGCTCATCTGAGTGGAAAGCTGAAGGACAAGCACAGGAAATTAGGTTTTCATCATATGCAGGTAGAAGTTATTACGGACTGTAACTGCTTCTGATGGAGTAATGAGTCTATTTAAGCAAAACATAGATAGGAAATGATTTCCTCTTTTCCGTCTGTCTGTTTGTCTGCTGCTGCTCTGGCCTTGCACCTTTAATACTGTTTATTAACTGCCTCTGTTCATGGTGGAAAAACTCTGACTAACATGTCATCATCAGTCTGAATGAGAGCGCCCATTAAGTGCCGCTGAAGTACTGTGAAATACACAATAAGTTCTTACTACAGTTAATTAACAGTATTTTTTTAATGGGCTGCTGGCTCTGATAATTGGATGAAGAAGATAAGATGGGAAGTTATTTTATGCTGGATGTATTTCCACAATTTAGCAGGTTAAAGGGGGCATCCTGTTCATTATAACCCTGTTAGTCAATGAGTGATTACATTCAGACAGCTACATCATTACTATTATCGGCACGACGCTGTGATGAGCATCCGGCCGCAGCGTACATGAGATGAGTTTGAGGCAGGATTTTGATTTTCAGTAAATTCACATGCCGACACATTAAAATTAAAATGATTCATCCATGATCTGGTGCATGTCACCTCCAGAATAAGACGTCAGGTGGGGGTCAGCATCTTATTCACAGTATTAGTTATTAATGATCTCCAGTGTGAAATGGTTAATTAGTGTGAGGTGATGTTTTCTTACATGTGAGGGTTTCAGTTAGCTGGTGAATACCTTCCTCCTCATCATCGGGAGCGACCAAACTGGCAGCGAAAGTCCAAATCATCTCCAACCAATCAGTGCTCTCCTGAGCTGTGACGTCAGCAGGGACTGCAGCAGGGCCTGCTCTTACTGGACGAACGCCACCTAAATAGAACAGAGCAAAGCAGTAGAACAATGCAATAGAAGAGAGGAAAATATGAGAAATATTTAGACCTGAGATATTTAATGTGTGGACAAAATATCCTTATGTAGGAGCCTAAATGCAGTGTATCTGATGGTTCAGTAATTTACATTTAATAACTTCAGTTCATTTGTATATAAGTAACTGTATAACAGGAATTTACAGGGATTAAGAAGCAATACTTTTACACGTTGATATTCTCAAAGTTTTGTGCAGTCAGGCAGAGAGCCAGACAGTTTTTTGACCTCCAGCAGTTGAACGATTCTTGCTTTAGTCATTGATAACTTTTGGAATGGACAATTTTCTGTACCACATTTTTCTTTTGTGGAAGTAAACTGTTAAACTTTATCGAGTGGTCCTGCTGATTGATCTTGACGTGGATGAAGACAAAGGGAATCATCGGAGCATCAAGCTGAGGCTTCATTCAGTGGAAACCTACACCTTACCTACAGCAGCCTAGTCGCAAGAATGAAATGTCGGCATTGTACTTTCTGCAAACCACACTATATGTTAAATTTGTACGTTTCATACACATCAGTGTTAGGCAAGTTACTTCCAAAATGTAATGTATTACATACTTCTAGTTACATAAATAGAAGGTAATACATTTCTTTCCAGTATTACTGTCTGTGCTGAGGATTGCCAAACACTGCTTTTGCGTTACTTTCACCAAAATAACAACAGAAGTACGAGCAGGCATTATAAAATGGAAGAAGCCTCTGCCTCGCTCCCGTGGCCCTGGATTAACCTGGTCGCTCTTGACAATAAAACCTTTAACTATCATTAATAAAATAGTTTATCACCATTTTTTCTTGTGCTCTCTGTTCTGCTCTCTGTTTGGAAAACAACTGGAAAGCTCTCGCTGCAAAAACTGCAAAACTCTATCTGTCAGAGCCAATTGGCCTTCTTAACTGGGAGCGCTTGCAGTACTCCGGGGGCTGTCCTGGGGTGAAAACTGAACAGAAACACTTTCATGTTGTAGGCAGCAACATATCCAAAAAGAAAATATGAAACAACACTGGGCAGGAAGAACAGAAAATATGTCTCCCGTCAAAAGAAATTATTTTTTTGTTAGATGAACTAACCATGTACAGCATGTCCCTATTGAGTAGGTCCATATTAAGTTAAAACAATTATATCGTTATGAGCCGCTTTGAACGAGCTGGAACTGTAGAAGGTTGAAAAAAACATCATATGGTTATCACATATATATATATATATTGTATAAATTCAGATGACATGTATAAAGCTGACTTTCTCGTTAGGAAGAAGAGGAGATGCTGGTGTCATGTCACCTCGGAGAGACGGCTGCCATGCGAGAGAAGACAGTTGGAGAGCACAGTCCGCTTCCTGTCTCAACCGACAAAATCCAGTACGACTAGCGACGGGAGATGTTGCGGACGGCTTTAAAGTGGGGAACAGTTTGAAAACCACCGCTTTCCTCCACTTTTAATCTACAAATTGGGCAACTTCAGCAACTGTTGGGACATTTTGCTGCTGTCTTTGCCAGACCTATGTCCTACACACACACACACACACACACTGTCACAATAGAAAATCATAAATTGAAATCTCAACATGTCCTTGTTTGCAGAAACGCACAATGGAAACACTTATTCTTGTTATAAGTTGCCTATAACACTGAAAACCTACCATAGAGTTGAAATCACTTTACACACGATACAGTTTTGACAGAAAATTAATATGATAACCTTCACAGAGGTAGTATGTGTTAAAAGGCACGTATATACCGTCTATATACTGTATATGTGTAGGTGTATTTCACCCCATGCAGCTGTTAGAGCTCACACACTGTGCTATAGTTCATTATACGGTTACTGTGAGTCTCAGTTTGGTCACAGAGAAAGCAGTATTGTACAATATTAATAGACATGTTTATATTAAGCACTAGTGAGTGAATGTGAATGTGAATGCAGCATCTTGCCTCGCAACTTCAAACCCCTCTTAGCGATGGCAGAAGGAGGAGGGAGACCTGAGAGGAGAGACAGCATGATGTGACGTTTAAAATACAGGTTGTAGAGAGACAAAGACGGAGAGAGGGCGGGCAAACAGACAGGAAAGATAACTGAAGAGAGAATCCATAAAAAGAACAATGATCAGCAGCCTTCATCGCACTGCGTATTTTTCCGTTTTCAATCATTCACACCCACACGCAGCTTTAGATTTATTGTTCTGCTGCTACGATGGCAAACATGATAATAATAAAAAAGAATGAATCACACACGAAAACACTCCTTTCATCGTACAGAACAGGTTACGGCTCCGACTATTGATGATGTCCGGGACATGCTGAACGAGAACACAGCAACAAACAAGACACAGCAACCACAGTTTCAGCAGCAGCTATTGCTCCCAGCAACATTTAACCATCTGTGTTAGTGTCAACTTTTAGTTTCCACTCCAGTCGACTGACGTTCTAACACGTGTTTCTAATCCTTCATTAATGGATAAATAAAATGTTTAATAATGCTTTATGGATCTGTTTTAAAGTGAAATTCTGGTATTTTCTAATTTGGGGCCTGTGTTATTTTTTGGTGTTTAAAGGCTGTAACTTCATCTTTGAGGGCCATCCAAGTAAATCCACAAAAGAGCTTGTTTTGCCCCTCAGGCTCAGATTATTATTCAAAGTGTCTGACAGTGTTATCGAAAGGATCCCTACAGAGATGTTTTTCAGAGTAAGATCCTTTTAGCTTAACCAGAAACAGCCAACATGTTGCTTTTGCCAGATCCACAAAAGTCCATTTACAGAAACAGTCATTTTATCACCATGAAACAAATTCCTTTCAAATGCTACAGGAACAAAACAAAACTCACCAATGGTTGGTTTGAAATGTACCCATAATTCACCACGTTAGATGGTAGATCCGTGCTTTTCACCTCTAACGCAGTAAATTCAGAATTTATTTTGACCAAACCAGACTTGATGATTGATGGAAATGTGAAAAGACAAAGGTTTATGGTGATAAAAATACTGTTTCCGTAAATGGATTTGGTGAGAGCGACGTAGCTGCCTGGTTAAACAGAAAGGACTGTACTCTTTAACAAAAAATTCTGTAGGGATCCTTTACAAAACGCTGTCGGGCACTTAATTAAGGGCGATTTAAGGCTGTGAAGGTACTGCAGGAGGTCTGAGTTTGAAATTGGCCATAAACTTTTTACGATTAAATATTAAGATTTAAATTAGTACTCAGAACTCTTAAAACAAGATAGTTGAATTAAGGTGTATCTTCATTTATCTGACCTGTTTTATCTGACGTCGTACTGTTTGTTTCCTATCAATATGTGTGTGTGCCACCTACCGACTTTAACCTGCAACCATCGGTGGAGATTAAGGTCAGTGGGTGTTATCACAGGACACATCGGTCTAACAGGAGAGCAACGTTATTTGACCGGGGAACAGACTTCGACACAACATCGGCACGTTTCCTATATCGCGGGAACAGAGTTGTGATTTAAAGTTTGGGGGCGGCCCCAGAAGATTTTCCAACTTCCAATTGGGCCACGTCAGTCTTAAATTTGGAAAGTGGACCAATTCTAAAACATTTCATACCTATTAGTCATTTATGCACCAAAATATTTGAACAGAGGGCTCAAATAACAGAAATCCTCCTCAGCCGAGAATGAGAACAACCTTCTGGGAAATACCTGCCAGACAGCCATTAACTGCTGATGCTGATGCTGATCAATAAAAAGTGCAGACTCAACGGCTAATTATACAAATAATTAATTAATGGCTTATTAGCATTTATAAATACAAATGACTGTTTAACTTATAAGAGTGAGAAACCTGCGTGTGATGCTTATTGACAACACTTCAACACCGTTAACAACGGTGGAGTTTGAATTTGTTAATAACTTGACAATGAATGTCTCACCAGACGGGGAGATTTTTAACAAACTGGCAACCCAAAATGTCTTTTTTATTAATGATTTACAACTCATGCATACAGCATTAATAAGAAGCTTTTAACTAACCCATTATAAAGGGTGACTTGTGAAACATATTAACTGATAAATTATTGTAAATATAATTTTTTTTCTGCTTTATTGGATGTTTTGCACTTAAGAGAAAGTGAAGTCATGGTTCAGCGGCTAACAAAGCTGGTAGAAAGTGATTATATTACACCAAATGATGCACTAGAGGCCCTTTTAGTCAATTATGCCAAAAATTATCATAATTATTTTTTGTTTTATTTTTGTTTCTTGGACCCTTCTGAGCTATTCACAATGGCTTTGTCCCAGCGGCTGCTCTCATTAATTAATCTCTTTAATTTTCCCTCTCCAGGTGGAAGAAGCTTTCTGCCTGTGTGTTGCCCGGTGTGGAGGACTTGTCTGATGGATCCTCATAAACAACTGATTAATGCACTGACATTTCTTTGATTGGCGCTCCAGACACAGAGCAGGAGACACCAGGAATAGAAAGCTAGCATTTCCCCCCCTGCTAACACCCTGTCGTCCTTTTCTTGTGTCTTTCATTCTGTCTGTCTGATTCACTCCTCTTCTCTTTTCGCCTCACTTCTCCCTTTTTCAACAATTTCCCGCCCAAGTCTTACTTTCATGTTCTTATCCTGTGTCTCCCCTATCCACCTGTCTGCCTTTGTTTTCCAGTTTTGTGTAGTTTAGCAGCCACATCAAAATGATAAAACACAAAGAGGAGAGAGTAAAAATACAAATTGTGCCGCAGAGATGAAAACAAGAAAGAGGCTCTGAAACAGCTCTCAGACGAGCAGAGCAGAGAGGAGCTGCAGACACATCTGAGCTGGATAAGGACTGCCAAATAATGCACAGCTTAGAGCTCTCTTTTCTTTTCATCCGTCTGTCCTGCCTCCTTTCCTTCCTTTCTTATTTCCTTCCTTCCCGTCGTCCTCTCTGTCTTCCCTGCTTCCTCGTTTCCTTCCAGTCGTCCTCTCTTCCTTCCTTCCTTCATATCGTCCTCTCTCTTTTTCCTTCCTATGATCCTTTCTTGGTTCCTTCCTTTTCTTCCTTTGTTCCTATTGACCTCTTCTCGTTTGTCTGTCTGTCTGTCTGTCCATCTGTCCATCTGTCCGTCTGTCTTCCTTCCTTTACTTAATAACATACAGGTGTGACACTGACCTTAGAGGAGTAATATTGTGGACACGTGACAGACGTTTTACAGTCCGTGACACTGGATGGCTGTTCCCGTCCGTCTCAGCGTAAAATCATTTTCCATTTCCAGAATAATCACATACATTAATAAACTTGTGTTTCTGCTTCTGTCTCTCTGTCAGAAGAAATAAGGTTTGATAAGGTGACTGACTGAACTGTTGGCAGTGCTGCGTCTTTGTCTCTCCACTCTCTTCCTCCCAGCTGCTCTCTGTTCTCTCTGCCTTGATCTCTTCTGAATCACTGTATTTTCTATACAGTCCGTCTATGCGAGCGTGTCTCTGTCTCCCTATTTCTGTATCTGTATCCTTTCCTTATCTGTCTCTACTTCGTCTCCCTATTCTTTGTAGACACACATACAAAACTCTCTATCTCTGCACATTCACGACCGGGAGAATTGCATTTCTTCTTTATTGTCCAAAAAATGTCTCCTCGCTGTTTCATTTACACACACTGGCCTTTATTGAAATGCCATGGTGGGAGAAAGCCTTGTGATTAAAAATGCAGTCCAGCTTTTTGTCATTGTGGAAGGGAAAACATACAGAGGACACCCTGAGAGAAATGTTTCCTTGACTTAGAGAAAAGATTAGTAACTTTTATTGATACCTCTGCATGAAATACAGCAGATCCATGAATCAATCTTACCCAAGGACTCTGTATTCCTTTTTCTCTGTTCAAGTGTGGTTGGATTATCATTTTTAAAACATATTTTTCAATGTCGGCGGTCACAAGAAATCACATCTATATAATTTAACAAATGATTTGGTTTGAAATCCCAACAGGTCTGAAGATTTACGATCGTCAGCAGACACGAATGTCACAACCCAGCATGAAGATGTCTGTTTTAAGCCTGTGTGTGACGGTTTCCTCGGCGTTAAGGACACAAACGCATGCAGTTTCACACTCATAAAGCAGGTACATGTGCTGAAATGTCGTGCACTTCCTGACAGGGGTTAAGAATGCACAGACTGGTGACAAATTAAAGAAAAGCCTTGAATAAATCAGTAAAAAATTACAATTGCATATGCTGCCACACAGGGCATGGCATAAATTTGAATTTGAATGAATATGGCCTTCACAACCACGAGTTCTCAATTAACCCAATTGTTCACCTATGGAAGGTTTTGAAGGGGATGCGTTAGCCTGCGTTCTTCACCAGCATTCATCCCCTCTAGTGCTTCAGACATTTGGGAAATTTAATAACCAGTAGCACCGAAGTTGTACTGGAGGCATGTGGTGGTTAAACACACAAGGCTTTCTTTAAATCCGCCATCCATCTGTAGCTGAGAGTCCTGACAAACACAGGCTGTTTGTAGTTAATAGCAGACCAGGACAAGAATACATTCTAGTGAACAGATAACTTAACTAACACAATTTTACATCAGTAAATAATGCTCAAAGGGTAAATCAACCTGGAATCACTTAAGCTAACACAGGTAGGATGATGTTCGAAGCAGTTGTCATGTCTCGTCTGAACTTAGGTCATGTTTTTGTGTTTCTGTTTCCTGTTTTATTTTGGTGTCTAACTCGCCTCTTGTTTCAGATCCCCTTCCTGCCTTTGTGTGTTTCCCGTCGGTGTGATTGTCTGCCCCTCCCTGTCGCTATAGCTTATAAAATCTGTGAAAGTATCCAAAAGCTCAATGGACGGAGAAATCTGTAACTAACTATACAGTCACCGCCCACAGCAATAACACCACCAGCACGGCTTTATTTGCTAACAGGGGCAGAGCTGATGCAGAAACACGGCGGGCGGGGGGGGGGGCTTAAAGAGACAGTAAACGATTAATGCTGCAGCTTTGGACAGTATGAGAAAGATAATGTGTTTTTTGAACATTGAAGCATGTAAACAACTAAAATAAAGTTATGAACAAGAAAATGAGCAAGACATGGGAACATTAAGAGATAATAGGACAATCCACAGACATTGCTGTGGACAGTTTTCTTTGAGGAACCATTTTCTACTAAAGGCACGAAATAAAAACTGCCCACAATCTCGAAAGGAATTTTCTGAAAACCTCAGTAAATGTGTGAAACGACCGCTTAGGGCAGAAAAATAGCTCTGTGGAACTTTTAAGCACATTGGCTTCATCCATTAGAGTTGTCCCGGGTCACAGCAGATGTTTAGTTTTTAACAGCTGATGAAAAAACACTTTCAGGTGGAAAGTTTTAACCAATAGAAAGCATTTTTTTTTTTCTGTTGATTTAGTGTTGAGTCACCCTTCGAAATGTCAAATACAGACCGCCATGTTTTGAAATACTGGACACATACCAGGCAGGGATGGTGTATATCTTCTCTGGTCTGTCACAGGCAACACTATAACACAAGCAAGCAGTGCAGTCAAACTGTTAGTAGTGGTTTGTTGTATTTGTTGTTTTTACCAGGAGATAAACACACGGGGTCGTCACAGTATGATGTGTAGTCTTTGGATGGGATGGCAGGTGATTGACGGCATGAGGATGGAGAAGAGGTGAAGGGTTGAGGGAGGAATGGAGGAAAGTGAGGAGAGGAGTTGGAAATGTGTGAGGCAGGACTATCCTTACACTGTAGGATAGTCCAAATACAGTACACAGTGATGTGTGGTAGATGTGGGAGTGGTGGCAGTGATAAGGAGCAGATGTGAGCAGAATGGATTGAAAGGTCATTATCGCAGTAAATCAACCGCACGCTGGAATACACATGTTACAAAATCAAAGTGATTGATTTGCTTCTGTTCGGAGGCAGCTTGACCTTTGTGTGTCAGGTTGATTAATTGGTTCACTACAGTGCATATGGCTCAAAGGTAATTCTTTCAGGCCAATTATTTTTTTTATATTTCCTAATCTGGATAGAGTAACTGAATGTAGGCGAAGTAGGAATGTCCTCGAAAGAAAAGCTAAATTTAAACCACCATAAATATTCATTCATTCAGTCTTTACTGGAGCACATGTTGAAAGCTTCCCTGTAGACAAATTCACTATTCATACAACTTTTTTTGCATGTTTAGCTGATATTCTAGCTATAAATTTAAATGAATTATTTTTTTCAATTTTTCAAGTGCTAGATAGCGTGATTTCCAGGATATGTCTTTTAAATTATTAGAAAATAACTATTTAAAAAAAGCATTAACAAAATGTCATTGTGAGAAATACTTGGAGCTGAGGTAAAACTGCATCCTTACATCATTTCATAGTATTTTAAACAATTTATCTACAAACTTTTGCTTTAAATGTAAAGTAAATAATAACTGGAGTTAAATTACAGTAACATAGCTGCATTTTGTTCCGTGTTTATCATTTCTGGGTTAGTTAACAATCTAGAGTCTCTGTTTACAAAACTAACACATGCTGCAGAGCGTGCCACGGATGCTCCTTCTTGTTTTCTCCTGTTACGCTGTAATCAGACGTCTCTCATTATCTCAAAGACATAAATTAATGGGCGTGCAGAGCCTTGTAAGCCTGATCACGGTGCCAGTGAAAGAGTCTTAAAAGTCTTAAGCAGAACTGAAAATGTTTGAAGGAGTGATCTCAACTGCCACATTTGCTTTAATCAATCAGTAACATAGCAGCGTTCTCAGGGAAATTCATTTTCTGTTATCTCCTGACAATGAAGTAATTAAAGTGTGATCACAGCGAACGGAATTTGATCACGCGAGACAATTAAGTCATGAGGTGGAGATAACAGGATTAAAGATATATGAGGAACAAAGCTGCTCGCCGTAGTAGTAGTAGTAGTGCAGCAGCAGACAATGTAAAGAATTTAAAAGAAGGGCACATAAACAGGAGAAATAATTACTTTAAACTAACAGATGTTGCAATAAAAATGGCGACGGACTGAAAGATGTAACTGTGTTATTTAAAGTGTGCGTGTTAACACCAGGAAGTGGCCTTTCGAACCATTCTACAAGTGTCAGGGAAAATGAGAAGGAGTGGATAGACCTCAGTATGTACACAGCTGTTCTACACTGGTACATACATTTCAGCTGGTGGACTTGTTCATGTTAGAGTCTCGGTGAACGTGAGGTGCCAGAAAATGCACTCCTAAAAATAGAGTCATTCTCAATACATCTGTCTGTCAAGTGAAGGGAAACACACACCACAACATGTGTGCCGCTTTAAACACAACCAGCGTTAAAGTTCCCTTAAAGTCAAGCGTCTTGTTCCATGTCACTATATATTTTGTAGGTATTTTGAAATGGTAGGCTTTTTATAGAGTTTGTAACTTCCTGGAAAAACAATGAAGAATGTTGATGACTCATCCTGCACTCAGAGGCGTACACAAATTTTGTGTCCAATAAACGTTCTCCTAATGTTTGTGATGTTGCCATGGACGAATAAAAAGAAAGATACCACCAGAGCGTGGAGTGTTTCTGCTGCTACATGTAGTTAGCTAGTTAGAGGTCTTATTCGCTGAATCAGCCCAGGGCTTCCAGGAGTCAAACCCAGGAAGAAAACCACCTTGATAATGTATTCCCTTAGAGCTAACAATCTGGGCAGAGTTTGTGGACCTCTAGCTCCATGGCAGGGGGCATAACATACATTAAAGTGATAGCTCGGGTCTTCTGATGTGGGGTTGTATGAGGTACTTATCCCTAGTCAGCTTATTACCTGCAGTGGATGATCGTCAGCTCTCCCCCTGTGTGGAGAAGCAGTGTGTAGCACCAACAGGGAAGCAGGACCTCATAGACAGCACACCTAAAAAATGTCCTTTTAAGTGGCGCTATATTTTGGATGTTTTTGGTGCTTTGCATTGCCGTCAGACTGTCGCTGAAAGTCCGACCCAAACAGCTGTTCTGCTAAATAATACAGTGTGCAGCAGGCACAGCTGCGCTCATGTGTAGGAATATGGATGTTGTACTGTTGAGGGAATGTACTGACAAAGGAAAGGGCTGTCTGACGGCAATGTAAAGCGCCAAAAATGTTCAAAATATAGTGAACAATTAAACAGATATATATATTTTTCAGTGGGCCTTCAGTAGTTCAATGCTCTGCTTACCTGTCGGTGCTACGCGCTGCTTCTCCACACAGTGGAAGAGGTGACGGTCATCTGCATGCAGGTAATATACTGACTAGGGATAAGTATCTCATACAACCCCACATCAAAAAACCCAAACTATCACTTTAAGCACTATTGGCTAAACGCTAATCAATATCCGCTACAAGTCCCTCCCTAGCTGCCATTAAATAGCACTCTACCAGCTGTCATGGGAACTTTAAATTAAGACAGACAGGTTATTATTTAACTTCCTCTCCTGGGATTGGCATTTCAACCCCTAAAAACTCATCTCAGTTCATCAGAATTATGTAGAAGTTTTTTTTTTCATGTTTCCAAAAACGAGATGGTGCGTTTCCCCCTAACTTGACAGATGGATGTTGCTGAAATTGATGACCTCCATGAGAGTATGTCCACTTTTGAAGTCTGCTTCAAAAATGTCTGAAAGGTTTGTTGAAAAATGTTTGAAATGAAATATGGAAGTGTAAATATGTGAACAAATGAGCACAGATGAGTTGAAGGAAAGTGTCATAAGGTCATAACGAAACATTACAGACACATTACAATCACATTTTCCTGGAATTATAATCATTGTTGAATGGTAAACAAATGTTTACTAAAAATGCTAAACAAAATTTATGACAAATAATAATCAACAATGACCTTTGTTACCTGCCAGAGTTCTGTAGTCAAGCAGGTCAAAGAGAACGATGGCGACTCCTGACCACGTGAGGATCAGAGCCACGACCAGCAGCCAGGCCATCGGTGAGCTGAAGGTCAAAATGACATCGTCCAAAAATGTCCTCTGTTTGGTCTGAGCTGGAGGGACCGCCCCCCCGCCGTTCGCCTGACTGCTCATTGGTGGAGAGAGCTAAGAGCAGAGAAAGAGAAGTTAGGAGGACATTCTTACAAAAGAGACCACGAGGAGAAAGAGAGACATAAAAAGATGTATGGAAGAACAGTAGAGGAGGCTCGGATTCACAAATCACAAAGTTTGGGCTAGTTAGCTAACTTAGCTAACAGATCATGTAAGCTCTTATGTGAAAAGTATCACTCTAAAAGCTTCTGTGTGAAGACTCATGAGAGACAGATTTTTTTAAGGCATTAAAAGCTGCAGTACAGACCGAAATATTCTTTTTCTAACATTGTATAAAGCATCAACTGTCAGCCATAAAAAACTGCCAGATCCCACAATCCCCACCGGGCAAACTGCAGCATCTCTCTTTATTCGACACTCCATGCCCCGAAAATACAGCTTCTTTAAATCTCCATGTTCCCAGTTAGACTTTCTCTTGTTACACTGTTGTTTTTACAAGCTGGGTAGGACTCCCAACGGCTAGCAAACTGGCCCGTATGTGTACAATTGGTCGAGTTTGTTTTCTCCGCTGCTTACAGCAAAACTCAACACAATACTGACATATATTCAGTTGATTTGGTTTGCAAACTGTCGCTTATTTGAACGTGCAGCACATACGACAAAGCAATTAGTATTCATCTGCTCATCATTTACTCGTGTGGCCCCCTGAGGAGTTACTCATGAGGGTCACCAGCTTGTTGTCAGCTGTGTTCGTTTGCTGTTGCTGGGCAGGTAATGTACAGTGAACAGCTGCCTGCTGGACTTTTGAATTAAGCGTATAAGAGCAGTGGGCGCTAACAACAATAGAAGAGTCGTAGGAAGGAAAATCAGTTGAAAGACGCAAAAAAAAGCTATGTAGAGCTGAGGGAAACTATAAAGTCAGGTGATACATTTCTGTGGGTTTGTCACCAGCAGCAACACCTTTCACATACAAGTAGTTATTTGATCAATCATTGATGTAAAAATATTGATTTTATAACTTCATTTTTGTTTGTTTGTTCTGTTCTTGCTTGCTGAGAAAGTAGAAGAAACTCAGTAGCTAATCGTCATAATCATGAAGTAATGAGGGACTACTTAGTAACTACTCAAGCATTCTGTCTCACTTTGCTTAAAGGTATGCAAAAAAAGAGTAACTAATGATTAAGTAATTAGTATTTAATGAGTCTACTTGGTAACTACTCAGAATGATGTTTCATTTTACTTGTCACAGTGACTCATGATTCAGTAATGAGTAATTAATAAGTTGTCACTAGCTTGTGCATCTCACCAGCTGTTCTAGAGTTAATCAAGAGCAACTCATGGAGAATGCGGTCATTATGTTGATTCATGGATACTGATTAAATAATCATTTCCTAATGATTTATAGACAATATAGTGTCTCCCTGTTCTCCAGTAACTCATCATTATCTAATACACAGTCCTTGAATCGCAGTTTTTCAGGAATTACTCGTTCAGGATTCATTTAGTATTTAGTATATTTAGTATATAGTATAGTATATAGTATTTAGTATTTGGTAAGTATCGTTCCTAATTGATTCCTTACTCGCTCCTCAGTAACTACTCACACTTCTGTGTATCTTATTGTAAAGTCTTACCATAATTTTCTTTAAGGCGACTTCACCATTAAAATTGTAACTTTATCTCAAAGCGGCGAAAGGATTGTAATGCAATTAGCACTTGCTCTAGAAGGTGATGACTGTCTGGCTTTGGTGGTAGATTGGTGGTAAAATGTCAAAATCAACTATAAAAACCTTGTGAGTATTGCGCGGGTGGAAGATTCACTTTGTCTTAAGGCCTTTTGTTGAGTGCAGCACGGGGTTACAGCCTATGATGGTGTTGGTACTTTAATCATATTGACATCTGCCCACCATGAATCCACCACTGAGTCCAATTTGTGTAACTCTCATCCCTCACTGATATGAATAATATTACAGTATGTACAGCAGCATGCCTGTTGCATTCATGCAACCAATTCTTCTGATTAATGTGCGCAGGAGCTGTTTATTCACATGGATGTCAGTGATTCATGCGAATACATTCTGTGCTTCTTTGTGTGGGGATGAGAGTGACAGATATGAGGAGGAGAAAGAGTGGGAGACAGCGAGGAGAAAGAGAGACAGACACCGATTGCCTGAGGCGATGAGGAGATTAGATTCCATCTCACTTTGAAAAATCTGCTCTACAAGACAAATTACTTCTCTAAAGAAAGTTTTCATCGTTGTATGGCAGTGGGGCCGTGTGCCGTAACATGATTACACTCCCGCGTTAGGTTGTTTGTGTTCATTATGTGGCGCGCTGCGATGAACGCCTCGGATGATTTATTTTTCCCTCTCTCTGCCTGCCGCTCACACAGCTTATCCGCAAATATAAAGTGATAGTTACACTGTGGTGGAGATGTGAATTAAAATAGGACCGGCTCATTTGGAAGAAATATGCCCTTCTCAAGGTTATTAATGAGGCCCTGAAGGATGCAGGATCTACATGAGTCCTGTACGCTCTGAGCCGGCCGAGCTGAGGCATTCAGCGCTATTCATTATGACAGTCTCGTTGACACAATTAGGTGGCGGTTTGGACTCTAATGGCTCTCATCTTCACTGTCAATTAATAGAAACAAAGAGTAGATCGGTGACAACGTTCCCTTGTCTCCTCATTATAGCATGTATGCAGCTCAAGGCACAATTCAGTTCTTCTCTCTCAGTAAGGGTATATGCTTCTGCTTGGCGTTAAACCCAATCACTTGAGTAAATTAGCCATAATATAGCCTATTATGGAGGCTGTGCACTCAAAACCAGAAGGAGGTGAACTCGACTGAACTGACTGTTAAACAGTGAATGCAGCAACAAGTATTATGATTTGATGCAAAGAGAAGGAGCATGTTGTCGTGGCCGGATTAGCCAGTTCGAGGGCAAAACATCAACGCAATCGCGGGATAATATATGTTTCAGTTATCTATTTTATGTTGTGACAATGCTGTGCTTGTTGTCCAGTTAGGTTCGGGCAAATTTGGCTACAAAATGTCCCGATAGGTTGCTAAAATTACCCAGTTGAAGTGGCCTATTTGTGGTTTGCAGAGACGTACAATGGCAACAGTTTTTTTCTAGCACTGAACTTTTGAACTTTTCTTCGGTTAATTATTTGACATAACAATATCAGTCCTGCCTCCATATTTGGACAAGGTTGAAAATCACGGGTCATGCTTTATCAGATGCTAGTGGGATTATAGTGTAATTTTATTAACATGAAGATGGAGACTTGTGTGGAAGAGAGAGTTTGAGAAAGAATGGTTGAGCAAAGGTTGAGATATCTAGACATTTAGTCTTTTATAGGCGATGCTGGATCGTTTTTTACAGCCTGTAAAGTACATTTCAGAAGAACATTTTCGTTCTCTTTGTAACAGCAGTTGCTTTCAATCCATCCTTCCACTGTACAGTGTGTATATGTCTTCCCGAGCGATTGTTTAATGTGAAGAATGGATGTGTTTTGATTCAGTAGCCGGTCCAAGGCTGACCTTTTTGCTGCTGCATTCACATAACAAACTACAAAATCAATTTAACATAATCCCTGCCCACGCACGCTTCGATGTGCATATGTGGTGTGTGCGTCAGATTCAAGAAAGCTAACCATTGATCTGGTGAACAACAGCTGGGAGTGTGTGTCATTTCAGATGTAGAGCTGCGAGCGCCTGCTTGCGTGATATAAAAGCTGACCATTGATCCAGCAAAGGCCCCGGCAACGGCTGGTCGGGGGCAAACATATTGATCCGCAGCAGGTAAAACGGTCACGATGGTACAATGACAGAGGGTTAGAGCATAGTCTAAATGTCCCTCAGCAGATGGATCAGAAGGGAGCTGCACTGTGCAATCATCCACTTCGCCATTCTTCTCCGAACCATGCAATTACAGTATACCATCTTTTATAGTTTGAGTCACAGCCTGTAAATATTTTTCCCTATGTGTCTGTCCTCTTTGCACAACCAGATGACCCGGTCCACCTGTTGTTACCACCGAGCGCCGAGCTGATCTTCACACGCACAAACAAGGACGCCAACTGCCGCCGCCTCCTCCACGCCAAAGGAATGAACAGAATTAGAACGATGTGCGTGCAGGCCACTCACCGGCGTCTGAGGGCAAATGAAAGGCGACAAATGGCGCTGACGAGAGTGTGAGTTATGAAATGCATTCCCCCTCATTATAAGCACCAACTTTAAGATCAGTAGGCATGGTACTGCTTCTAAAGTGCTCTTGTTAGGCATTATTATTATAAAATAGTTTAAACAGTAAACTGCTGCTCACATATTGATGCATCATTATGGTAATATGTCTGGTAAAATGACAGGGGTCATTTTTCTTGTTGCGTTGACACATTTCCGTACAGGATAAATACAGTTCTTCCACCACTTATCATTACGTGATACTACAATATCAGCCTGGCATCAACTTGGAGAAAAAGCACAGACGGATAATACATTTCCTGTAAGCGGACAGAAGAATTAATGCCCTAAAAGCTCTCTATGCTGTTAAATTCAGCTTATGTGCGCAGATAATGAAAGCAGTGATTTACATGTCAACCATTCCTCTTAGTTACATTTTTTTTAGCAATTACGTGGCGGTGCAGGGAGACGAGGGAAACAGAAAAATGAGTGAAGAAAAAGGCAATTGATCATTTCAACATCAAAGCGAAATACTTTCAAATGCAGTTGTTCCCAACCGGGGGGTCTGGACCCTGTAGGGATCCCAAGACACATCTGAGAGATCCCAAGATGATTTAAGGAAAAATAGTTTTTTCTCATGAAATACTGAATACCTTCCTCTCTTTAGTCCTCTAAAACATGACACGATTACTGTTTGATTGAGCTGCGCATGACTCACATATACACCGAGGCCATAATCTGTGTTAAGAGGACCTGAGTGCTGTACACGTTGCTTTATTTAGCCAAAAATGTGCTGACGCAGCATTCTCACTGTTGTTCTCCTGCTCTTAATTATTAGACGTGACAATAGAGCGACAGGCTACAGTGTGGAATACACCAAAACACTTGTTCTGAACATTTCTATCACACAATCACTACAAAAAGTTGAAAAACACAATCAAAGTTGCAGTTCGACGCCTCAAAGTTTGGCATCGCTCCCTCAGTCTCAGCTAACCTTTAGTAGATAAACGACGTGTTCATAGACCTCCGGCATTCACTCACATCAGTATCAGATCATCATTGTTAAGTTCAGCCAGATAGAAATGGATTTTTACAGCACCTTGGACTTTAGAGTTTGCTGGATGTTCACTGATAACCTTCAGTCCTTCAGCGGCTCAGGAAATGCAGCGTTACCATAGAAACAAGCATGTAACTCCTTCGTTAAATCCTTTTTGGCCCCGGTTGATTGCGAGGAGAAGACGATGGAGGCAACGCTCAAATCCGGCAGTGCACTGCAATTGTGTTAAGCTGGATCACAGCAGGTCTAAAAATATACTAAAACCTTCCCCACAGGAGTAAATTGGAAGGAAATCCAGTGAAGAGTTTCTTCGTTTTTTGTGTAGTGTTCTTGTTATTTTCAAAGTGCTTCCTGAAGGTTTTGAGTTTGTGTCCAGGATATGCTCTCAAAGTTTCAGTTTCTAGCCGGTCAAATTCTGGAAAGAGTGAGGCGGACAGAGATAGAGCGAAGCAGGGAGAAGGGGCTGACCTACTCAGAGTCACCCTGCCCCCCCTCTGAGGGTCCAAAATAGAGAGATAGTGGAAGTGGAGGGAGGGAGGAAACGAGGGAAGGGGACAAGAGGAGAGGAAGAAAAAGGAGTACAGGAGCAAAAGATCAAGAGATGGAGAGAAAGGGAGGATTAAGTGAAGGGATAAAGGTCGAGAAGTCTCCAGTGCTACGTGTCTCTGAAAGCTTATTAATCATGTTTTAATGATGGAGAGCGATAACAGCTGATGTTACATCGTGTTTCCCATTACTTCACTTCTTACCTGCCTTAAACTGGCCTGCAAAATCACAAGGCAGAGATCTCGAGCCATCACTGATGTTGTTTTACTTAATTTGTCTGTTGTAATCTGATTTGACAACATTTAAATGATTGGTGGGACCTAAACCAACAGCAGCACCTCGGCCGAACACGTTCACCTTGTGCCTCTGACAACAGCTTTCACTCAGAGCTTTAAACTTCTAAATCTTCCAGACGTTCTGTAACTTCCACCAGAGGAAACATATTTCCTCCCGACTTGTCAAACAGAGGTCACAGCGAAGAGTAAATAAGTGAATAAGTATCCAGTTGGCTCGCCCCGTGTGAGTTCTTAATCCCCGTCAGAACCTGTTTTTGAGGCCCAGTTTAAACGGCGGTGTGTGTGTGCGTGTGTGTGTGTTTGTGTGTGTCCATGTGAGAGAGCATTGGGAAGAGGTAACCTGACCCCCAGTCTGGCCCTGGGAGCCTGCACTGCAGAGGCTATAATTAGAGATACAGGCAGCAGCTGGTGTTAACATTGGACTGGACCGCTTTATATGTAGGGCGCACTGAGGGCTGGTGGGGACATAAACACACACACACACACACATGCATCATGTCCAATCTTCTGTAAGACCAAAGACAAGAAAAATTAGGACCCTCAACTCAACTTAAAAGACTTCAATACCCTCATGTCTCTAAATAATATAACACTTGAACTGGTGCAACTCGTTTAACCATTACTGGTGCCACCATCACTACACAATGTGTAACTTCTGCCTCGAGGGATCTCTCTATCAAAACAAAACAAAAGACGTTTGCAGAAAGGCTGGGCAGAGAGGAGAGAGTCAGCTGCTGTCAGAGCCAGACCTTCTGGAGGAGTTAACACCCAGAGTCACATCAGATCCTGCTCTGAGCTGGCGTTGTTTACCAATAAGAGGATAACTCAGAGATTAGTTTTTAACTTTTATCTTTAACTGAAAAGATGATTTAAGACATTTAAATCTTATTAATATTCATTCTTTAAAGTTGCTGCCATCATGATAAAAACAAAATATTGCTCAGTTTCACATTGTGGTGGATAAAGTTTCTCATTTTAACGCAAACCTTTTCAGTTTTTGTTGCTATGACCTATTTTCTCATTCTTACTACAAATTTTATTACTCTTCTAAGTTTGAAAGAACAAAGTTACAAAGAACATCTCAAGTTACACTGTAAGAAAATGTGCTGAGAAGCAGAGCTTTCATTATGTAACATAACTTTCTGTACTTTTTTCCATTGTATTACAGAATAAAGTGAAGGTGGGAATACTGGTGATGGAGAGCACATTTAAAGGTCCAGTGTGTAGGATTTAGTGACATCTAGTGGCTCTGAGGTAACAAAAACACAATGATTCTTATTTTCCGGTGATTAAACATTAATGAAAACATAACTATGAATATTATATTCCTTTTCAGGCCCTAAATCCTACACATCAAACCTTTAAAGACGCAGTGAAATTATAAAAAATACAATTTCCATGCTGTGACGGTGCCTTAAATATACTGTATGTAAAACAAAATCATGCTTGTGTATTCTTGATGACTCATCTTCAGCTCAGGTGTGTATAGATAGATTTATCCAGACTGATGTGATGTGTGATGACGAGCTAACCTGCCCTTCATACACAACTACAATTCACAATTAACCTGTGGGTCGTAGCAGCTACCTGAGTGATGAAGACGCATGTGTGTGTTGTGACCTGAATAGATTATAGACTGTCGTTGTCTGCATCAGACACAAAAAGTCTTAATCTCACGAGAAACAGCGGACATTAACTATAAACCTGAGTCACAATGAAATCAAAATAACCCTCATCCAAAAGAGAAAAATATATAACTATCCCCCCAAATACCTTTTACAAAGTCCATTTTCAGCCCGAACGAATGATGTGTTTCTTGACAAACACTGACAGTTTTCCTTTGAAAAAAAAAAAGTAAACATCAGACGAACATACAAAGAAAGACAGGCGCACAGTTCCCAGTCGCACTAATATTCAAAACATCTCCACCACCTGATAAACGTTTACCGTTGGCCTCATTCTGATTTTTTGTTATTTATCTGTCATTTATTTTTCGTGAGACGGCTGCCGCACGCACACAACCTGCATACCCATGAGTGATGAAACCAGCCATCCAAAGTAATTCTGATGAAACTAACAGCAATCAACAAGAACAACGCTCATGTCTGCACTCCAGTACACTGTGTGTGTGTGTGTGTGTGCGTCGCTGTGTGTGTGTGTGTTTCAGAGATAGGCTGATATATGCTGGATAATCCTTCCCTCCATCTGTAAGTCAAGATATCGAGGAGATAACACACAGAAACATCCTGGTTGCTGAGAGTCAATCCTTTCTGAGGATCACACTCAGGAGTTGAAGGATATTTTTGGCTCTTTGGACAAAAAGTTAAGACACTTTTCCTCGGGGCTCTGGTTTAGGATCAGGCCATCGGACAGGGTGGTGCTGGTGAAGCACCTCTAAAAATGGAGAACAGCTGGATTGGATCGGGACCAAGATCGCCTTAGGGAGACACATCGGGTCTCACGTAGACTCAAACCCCTAAAGCTCTGAATTGTGGGAAGAAGGGAGGTTACAGTCCCTTTCTTTTTGCCTTTCGGCATGGTTACGCTTGAAGATTAGTGTTACACAGGTCATTATACATATCTTTCACCACTGCTACAGTAGAGTCAGACCTTTAAGACTCCAATTACTGTCATGTCCAAAGGTCTGAATCCACCAAAAAACACAGCGGCTGGTCTGAAATTTCTTCATTTCAGACATATTTTGTCAGTATGAACCTCCTCGACATTTTAGATTTGCAGAATTCAGCCTGTTGCTTCTTCCCACACTGGGTCAATACAAAAACACAGAGAAGCTACATTTATGCAACATACGCTTTGAACAGCCTCTGCTAAAAATCTTAGCCACTACCCAAGTGAATTTTAACATTCACCATTTATCTCAAAACCATCTTTTAATCGTGCATCTTTGTTTTCAAACTTATTCTGTGTTTTGTGAAGAACTTTGAACAGCCACTGTGAACGAAATGTGCCAGATAAAGATATCGCCTGCCCTGTCCTTGCTCTGTCTGAATTAAAAGGCTGGTAACAGAAGCCTGATAACAACCCATTCATTTGAACCTGGTGTGTCAACATCTAAAGCATGCAGGACAGGAGGCGACCAGATTGAAAAACACTGCTTTAATTGACTGTTGAAAGCTGATTGAAAACAAATTTTCTATCAAACTACATGTATCATTCAAGATTACACAATTCTGATATATTTAAAGTGTATTATACATGCACATTTTCAATAAGTGCTTAGCATTTCCTACCTTATATATATGTCTTGATAGGTCATACAGGTTAGGGTATTCAAAGGCTCACTTAAAGGTGTTTCCTCAGAGCAGCAGCGACCAACAACACAGGATACAACTTGAGCTTATTTTTTCATGGTACCAGGCCACCACTCTGACTGAATCACCAGCCTGCCTTCAATTTCCCAGGAGATTTTGCAGGTTTATTGGGAATCAGTCCTAACGCCGACGGTGTCAGTATGCTATAGCCATGACATTGTGCAATCGACATTTACTTGTCATTGTTAGTTTAAGTAAAAGAGTGTTGTCAGCAAATGTCTTCATTACCTAAGTATCAAAAGTAAAATAACTCCTTGTGCAGTAAAAGTGTTTTACTATTAATATACTACCTAGATGATGTAGGATTATTATTATTACTGCATTAATGTGTATGTTGATCAGGCATCTCCCTCCAGGAACAAGATGGGTGGAGGGCGGTGGTCCTCAGGGTGATTCAGCTCACCTGTGTCTCGTGGCCAGTGTATATAAACTGGTTGAATTCAGCCAGTCTTTCTCTTATATCCACCCTATTTGGTTGTTTTGTACTTAGTTTGTCTTTGTCTCAATTTCCTCTCAAGTTATGTAAAATCAACTCATGTGTGTTTGTCCAGCCTTGAGTCGGGCTATGACACGTTTTAATGCAATAAAGATGTTTGAGATTGAGCTAATTTTAAGTACACATACTGTTGGGTAGTTTAATCCACAATGCATCATATTGTATTAGATCATTACATATTTGCAGCGTTGCTTGAGACGAGGCATTTTCCAGCTAATCCAAGAGGGATTTTAAATAGTTTATTTAGCATAAGAAGTAGGAGAATTTATTCAACCCATGAGGGGAAATTCATCCTTTGGTTTATCAGAAAAATTCAAATTCGAAACATTAAGATTTGGAGATGACTTGACAGGAAGGGTATGAAAAAAAACTGTAATCTGAAAAATAAATAATCACTAAAGCTGTCAGAAAATACAGTTAAAGGTGCAATGTGTAAGATTTGGCCATCAGGCAAATTCACTCTCAAAACAAATTTAGGAGAAACATATCACAAGAGTAACCACTAACTGCTGCTAACTGTAGAAGCAGTTAGCTAGTTAGCTCAGTTAGCCATGCTGCTAAGATAAGATAAGATAAGATAAGATAAGATAAGATAAGATAAGATAAGATAAGATAAGATAATCCTTTGTTAGTATTATTGTTTTTCACTGCTAGCACAGGAACTTTGGTCGGGGCTAGCTGGATAGCATGCTTACTTCTTAAGATATTTCAGGAACATAATACATAGACATAATAATTGTTTACAATCTGTTGATAAATTGAGTTAATTTTTGAAGTACCTCAAATTTGTACTTACAGCACTTGAGAAAAATTACTACATCCCACCACTGATTTCCATCATGCATTCTAACTCTACAGTCTAATCAACTTCTAGTCTAATTAATCAGATTAATATCACCTGTGTATGATTGCAGAGCCTTTAAATAGAACAACAAGCAAAAATGAACAGCTGTTTTTTTTCACAGGTACGTGAGGATAAGAGAATTAATTAGGTGTGTTATTAATTATCTGGTGAGATTGATACTGATATTATATTTGATAGCCTGGCTGCAGGTACACGACGAGGTGTCACTTACGAGATTTCTGTCTTCACTTGTTAAATGACAACATATGACAGAGTATGCTGTGAAAGAGAAAACAATATGCATTCTTTCTGCATGGCCTTCATTTACAAATGTATTTTGGGTCTGGCTCTGTGTGTTGTGTTGGTAATGCTGCCTCGGGGCTACAGCTACCTGTTCTGGGCTCCCAGACAGCTGCAGGCCTTTAACTGGCAGAGGACAGCGAGGACATTGAGTCTGTGATTAAAGCAGAAGTGAAGAACACAAGAGTCACACATCAGCCATACATCTCTGTCTCTCCATAACAGTCTCTACTTCTTCATTACTGTCAAACTCCCGTACCTACACACCTGCGTTCTCTCATTTCTTTCTCCTTCCTCGCTCCTTCAGCGCTTCTCTAACTTTACGTCCTCCTTTCTCCCTCACCCTTTGGCCCCCTTTTTTCCTCCTCAGTCTCCTTTTCTGTCCTCCTTTACTTTATTTCATCCAACCCAATTTCACCTCTTCCCTCCTCATTCCTCTGCTTGTGAAATCCCCTCCTTCCCTTCCATCTTCCCTTTTCACCTCCTGCCCTTATCTACCTCTATCGCTCTCTACCTCCGCCATCTTTGCTTCTCTCCCTCCCCAAATACATGCACGCACAAACACATGCACACACACTCAACTCTTCTTATTAAATTAGTAATAATGTCACCATGCTCCCTCCCAGGAGGGCAGTGTTATTGACTTCATTATGCAAATGTAAACCAGCCCAGAGCTATACTACTGATGGGATAAGACATACACACACACACACAAGCAGTGTTTGTAGGCCGAGCTTGCTGGCCAGGGAGCATTTCTTGCTGTTTCAGATAATTATGTCAACCAGTGGAGGTGATGTGTGTATTCACGTAAATCTGCTAAATCGAATGAGCCTGGGGCTTATTATGTCTGTCTTTGAGTGACAATGCAGAAAAAGACAGACTAGACGCCCACAATACAATCTTGTATCTGCATCTGTCACTTTGTGTACATATTACAAACAAAAGCGTAAAATTATAGTGTGTTCTTTAATCAAATTATTATTGGTTTGCTCTCCGCCTCCTCCTGACCACATTTCCATCAGAGCGAGAAGAAGTCTCGGGCTGACTCCTGGTTTCAAAAAAGGATCTTATTATTTAACAAAAAGGTCTTGTGTTGTCAGGTACAACCTCATCCTTTCATGGCAAAAACATGGACATAACTTTGACTGTCGCAGTTGCACCAACGGATTACATTGCAGTGGTTTTACACATGGCTAGGCAGATGTATTGTGTGTAAGCTATTAGCGACCTAGTGCCACAAGAATGGCAGAGAAAGTGCAGCTATAATTTCCCGATACTGACATACTAGCTTGATAGCGGTGAGTACTAACAATAGCCATGTTCCTTGTTTATGTTCATTATGATAATGTTAGGTGTTTTCTTTCATGTGAATGAGACATGAGGTCGTTGGAAAGGGTTAGCAATGACGACGATACTGCCAACTCCTCTAGCAAGCCTCCTCTCTCCTCTCTCCTCTCTCATCGCTCCTCACAATGCATTTATGAATCAAGACATCCTTCAATATGGTGCACTGAGATTGATTTGTGGGTCACAGGCAGGAGGATGGAAGAGAGAGGAGACCAGGTGTCCTGCAGCAAAACATTGAACTCCAAATTGCTGATTATGTGTGTACATGAGGGGACAAATGAAGTTGCTTTGAACAAAAAAATGTCACTTTTTTTAACAAATAGATTTTTTATCATATCTGAGATTAAAGAGCGTTTACACACACAGAACGTTTTTCAAAGATTTCATTCTGGCCAGCTTAATTTACATGCATGTTGGCTCTTCACTTTATTTTCAACGCCAGCTCTAACAAACATATTTGGCTGTGAACAATTCTCCACAGGAAACAGACTGATGGAAACACAGGCCAGGTGGATGTACCCAACAGGTACCTGAACGGCCCGTGTGCATCAGGAGCAATTTGGCTTTGTGGCTTGGCCAGGAAGTGAAATTCCTTTCATCTCAACTCTGATCCGCCGGCGGTGCGGCTCTTTCGGTCGTACTGGCGACGGCTGGTCACTGTCGCCAAACCACGCTGTGTCTTGATACAAGTTCACAGACCTGGAAACAGCCTGGACAGTATGCAGTAAACACACATGCACACACGTGCACACACACACTTTCAAAACACAGTATTGGCAGAGGCAGTTCAGACAGATGGAAAGACAGCAGAGAGCAGAGAGGAAGTGGAAATTAAAGTCACAGTGTCAGGAAGAACAATTATAGCTCAGGGAATGATATTACATGTACACCGGCTGACTGAATACAAAACAATTTTCATTTCATCATATCATGATATTTTCATTTATTTTTTATTATGTTGGTGGGTTGGTCCGTCTACTATTTTGGTCCAGACTAAAATATCTCAATAAATACCAGATGAATTGAATTGATGGAGCCTAATGACTTTGGTGATCCTCTGACCTATCATCTAGTATTATCAAATGTTCCCTATCCAGTGAAATATCTCAACATCTACATTGTTTGGCATAAAATATTGTATTTACCTTACAGTATACAGCACAGAGCAGTAACTACAGAAAATCGAACTTTCGTTTAGTTTTCAAAGTAGTTATCTTAAGCTGAATCATGATGTTTTCCTAAACCGAACCGAACTGCGAGTGTATGTCGATTCTTTCCATGTTGGCACGTGAGGTTAAAGGTTGCGGTGTGACTAATTCCTTTCCTGACTGGTTGTCTGAGAGACTCAGCAAACTGCTGATTTTGTTTCCATTTGCCTGTCAGAGTAACTGACTAACTGATATAAAAACAGCTATTAAACACAGTTATTCTGGGAGATGATGCCTAAGCTTCAGACTGTCTGGACAGAAGGCATTAGAAATGAGGAGCTGTGCACCAGACACCTCATGCATTTTTAACTAATCAATATCCTCTTTTCTACATCTCTTTCTCCGTCTCCATCCCTCCATTTTTTCTCTGCCTCTCTTTCTCTCTGTTGTCGTATTCCTTTGTACTGTAATTATTCTCTCTCTCCCTCTCTCTCTGTTTCCTTTTCTCCTTGAACTGCTCATAGTTCATAAATTTGTCTCGTCTCTCTCGTCTCAGTCTATCTTGTCCTCTCCATCTCCGTCAATCTCTGGCCATGATATCCTTCTCATCTCAGTCTGTTGTCCTTCCTCTGCTCTTTCTCTCTTTGTTGCTCTTAATTTCGCTGCAATCACTTTCCTCTCTCCATCTAATGTTCCCTGTCTCGTCCCTTCATTACACCATAAAAGACTAAGCTTGTACATGTAAATGACCTGCCCCATTTGACTAAGTTTGGAAATTATCTGTCCCAGTTTACTTTGTCTTGATAATAAAGTTTCCCTGAGCATCACAGCCCCGACATGCACACAGCTACCACTTCAAAGACGTTAACACAAAATGTTAAAGGGCTGGTTCACCAAATTGCTAAAGAAGAAAAAGAAAAAGAAGAAGACCCTTTCCTGGCTTAATTTGTCCAAGTTTTGACAGCTGGTTTCTATTTTGTAATGCTCACAAGAGAGAAAAATGACATTTAAAAAACTGTCACGGTAACCTTTTCTTAACAATGTCTTGGGTAGTCTGATATACAAAGGATGGACATAAAGTTCAATTTTGATCCAATTCCAAGTAATAAACTTGCAGCCAGTGTAATGTCATGTAGGGGAGAGAAATGGGTCATGATGTACGAGGTGAAGGCTACTTCTTATTCAGTTACCACTAAACAATATGATAAACATAAGGCATTTCTTTTTACTGTTCTCTGTTAATCATGTAACCATATGCATATTGACATGTGAGACGGCTTTAAGTGGTAGAAAACAAATGTTTGTTGCGTAAATTTTCTGATGTAACAAGGTGATCGCGCTCACACAACATCATTAGAG
Organism: Pagrus major; assembly: GCF_040436345.1. Lineage (NCBI taxonomy): Eukaryota > Metazoa > Chordata > Actinopteri > Spariformes > Sparidae > Pagrus > Pagrus major. The sequence continues at coordinate 23,546,888 of NC_133236.1, read as the reverse complement.
AAGCAAAGTACACCAAGTGTCCAGAATGTGAACTAATTGATGTGATATCGATACTTTGGGGATCAATCTGCTCATCCCTTTACTCCACAGAGCACATTGTTATCAGTTTTAGGTGGAACTACTACCACCAAAGAAATAGTCTCTCTAAGTTGTTGACGGTTTGTTGTGAAGATTATGAGAAATGGGTACACTGAGTTTGTAAAGAGACGCTGTTGTTGATGTTTTAATGAGATTTGTGGGTTTTGCTTTATATATTATTAATCAAATGTTGTGCAACCACAAATTAAATTCTATTCAGCGATATCTTGAAACCTTGAAATATGAAGCAGAGATAATGTTTCTCACAATCCCACCAAAAATCTGCACGGCCACATACCACTGAGAGTGAGTGGGAAACATTGACTGTATAAAAAATCGAAGAAGCTTACAGGTCTGAAAAACAGTATTCTTTTTAATGGCCAGCAAGGGGCGACTCTACTGGTTTCAAAAAGAAGTTCCATTGTATTTAAGCTTATGAGAAAATGACGTTACTTCATTGCTGATTAATTACCTCAGTTCACAGTTTCCTGATGAGTTTATGGTCTCAGTCGCCAGTTTCAAGTCTTCTCCAACACAGCATGATACTCATTTTGTAACTTATGGTCCCATTTCAAGCAAAATAGACGATAAAGTAGGGTTTCCTTTCGGGCATTGGCTATCTTGTGACTATCAAGTTGCTACCATGGTGTGTCCTACAATCAGGCAACCCAATCACTAGTATAAGTGCTGGAGCTGTATATTTCTACAGGCACAAAAAACACTTGATTAGGGTTAGGAAAAGATTATGTTTTGCCATAAAATACCTGTTTTGGTCCCCCCAAAGACAGATCGAGATGTCCCGAGGTCTCGATTAAAACGATTCTGTGGACACGTACAGTGTGAACATATCAGTGGTTTCACAGAAAGGTTAATGCCAACATTTTATCCTGCCGACTGAGCTGAATTAGGATATCCTCCCTAGCTCCACCATCTCATCCAAATATGGTCACATATCTGGCTCCAAAAAAACAAGATGGTGACGACTGTAATGCCAAACTCAAGGCTCCTAAACCGTAGAGCACAAACCAGTGGGTGAGTTAGTCAGGGTGGGTTTACACTTGGTGGGACTCCATTTTTCTTCCTATAATCCTTTAAAACATTTGTACTTGTTGAATGCACAAACACTACAGCGTCTGCACAAAGACTGTAGAATAATGCACCATAAGTCTTGCACACATGAGCACTCTCTGGACGTACGTACTTCTTTTCTCAGAGGGCAAACACCTGAAAGGTAAATTACCCCGTGATTTACTGCACTCAAAGCCATATCCATTTGGGGGGTAATTTAGTGGTTACTTACAGTGGAAGTCTCTGGCTAACAAACCAGAGCGACAAGGAAGTTTGATAGGAGTGTTCTTAGAGGTAATTCTGCTTTGTCTTAAAGTGGAGACACAGAAGGTAACAGATGAGGCTGTCCTTGACAATATTTTCTGCCATTAGAAAAAAAATAATAAAGAATCAGAAGCTGCAGAATTAAAAGTATTTAGTGAAAATTGACCTCAGGGTTGTATTTGATTCGGGACTTAAAGCTTGTTGTGATTTACATTATACATTTAGCCGCCGCTCTTGATAAAAATGACAAACGCGGCGAATTGCATTGAGCTCCCGTGAGCTACTGCTGCAATATCCAGGTCTAATAGCACTTACAGTTCTGCCTCCGGGCACACACACACACACACATACACACACATGACTGAGTACATGCGCTCACATGAACCCTCGCACACACACACAAACACACACACACACACACAGTCGAGACCAGCCTATTAAAAAGGAAAAACGCTTCCCGAGACAAGGAGCACAAATAAAACTGAATTACTGTGTGATTCATGTCTTTATCCACACGGCAGAGAAAACACACACACACACACACACACACACACACACTGAGGTTGTCTTTTTTATTTCTTTTTTGCATGCTAACCTGTTGAAGCATTACTTACCTGTGTGTGTTTGCGTGTGTGTGTGTGTGTGTGTGTGTGTGTGTGTGTGTGTGTCTGCTTACTGAGGGCTCTCATTTGTAAGAGGATTAAAATGGAGTTCTTCAGGACGCTGCTACAATAGTTAGTGCTTCGTGTTGTGTTGTTTTTAATTTTATTTTCATGTCCTTGTTACTTTGAATGTTGAGTACAATTGTTTAAGTGGACTGAACTCTGGCTATGCACAGTTTTCAGACTCCAAGAAAAATAAATACTGCTCAATTCCTGGAAAGAAAAACAAATGACTCTTCTTTTTATGTGTTGTAGTCACTTTTGCAAATGTTGTATAAGCAGTTGGATGTAAAAAAAAAAATAGTGGTGCTCATTGTAATCGTCTTATGCTATAATAATAATTCCACGGGTGACGACACCTCGGCTGTTGGACCACTCAGGAACATGCTTGAGGGCAAATAAGATAATTCTATAATTGTGAAATTAATGACAATCATTTCACAAAGCCTGAAGGAAAGTCTTTACAATGACTGTAGATTAAAGTCACTTCAAGGACACTTTCAAGGTTGTGTTACTCTTTCAAGATAAGAGAAAATATAAGCATATAAATGTATATATATATATATGTATATGGGAAAATGTGTGTGTTTCTCTAACCTGAAAAGATACAAATGTGTATCTGCTTTCATTAAAGATGATTAAATAACATGACAGCATCTACCCATCATATTTTAATTCATAGCTGTCTTTTTACTCAGTTGATCACAGTATCAGTTATGAGCTACAATTAGTGTTTCCAGATAATTGTCGTATTCGTACAATAATTTTGCCCTCAGCACAATGAATCATTTTACAAAAAGCCTTAATGTACGATAATTTGACCATTTTGTGACGCTTATATTAGGAGTACGTTGTTTTAGTTCATTTCCTGACATGATCAGGATAGCAAAATATGGATCATACTTCTGTGTTACCTCTGTCAAGCCAATCATGCTTGGTGTAGATGACAAACGTGATTCGTGAGCACAGCTGTCCTCTCTGCTGCTCGACTTGACGGTATGCTGTGTCCGGTTAGGGTTAGGGTTATTGGCTATTTGTTTGATGTCTTCTGTAATATTATACATTTTCAGCCTCTTTGTTCTTAAGGTTATTACTCGCGTACCCCCAAAATACAATACTTTAAGCCTCTGGTACGATGGTTTAACATTTCCCATCTGGCAATGCGGGTTACAATTAACATGTCACTCATCGTGAACACCAACTGTTCTACTCAAATGACTAATTGGCCATAAAGGTTAAATTATCAGCCTGGTTGCTGTAATAAAATGTTGGCAGTTAACGTTCAACATCTGTACATGTCACAGGCTTTACCTACCATATTGACTTTTCAACAATACGTCATATCACATTAACGTTACATGTTTATGACCTGACTTTAATATCTTGAGGTGGAGGGGATGGGATGGTGGTGGAGTTACAGATGAGAGGGGTGCCAAGCCAGTGACCGCAGTTCAACATTTGTAAGTGTGAAACCACGGGGTATTTTTGAGAAGACCTCGGGGCAGTTTCCAGCTGTGTTTGTGGCACAAACCCAACTGTTTTTGAGGACACCCCGTGATACCTCCAGCTGTGTTTGTGGCAACCGAGGCAGGTATTTTAAGCCAAAACATGACCTTTCCTAACCCTAACCAAGTGGTTTTTGTGCTTGAACCAAACCAGATCAGTCACAACATAAAATTGAAAATGAGGAAAGTTGCAACATAAAGAAATGTAAAGCGTCAAGATATCCGTGGTTTGTAGAAATGTACATTGCGAACATTTAGTCAGGTGACTGGGCTGTAAATTATGCTGGGTGAAATGATACAGCGGCTGTTCATTCATGTGTACAATATCTGTTGAGAGCTTCTGTGTTTTCTGTGTTACATGTTATTGAATATAATAGTCTATTTCAATAAGAAGCTTTATTTTGTGGCCACAGTTACTGTTGAATAAAATCATCCTGTTAACATGGATGTGCTTAACTTTGAAGTCCTTTCAGAGGTTAAACATGCTTCAACTTGAACACTTCCAATATCCACTGCAGGCTTTAATAAAAGCAAGACTATGAAGATGGAAATGTGTTTAAGACATTGAGGGGTTTTATTTGACCTTGTAAAAAATGTTCCACGGATGACTCTGAAAAGCCTCCGTGAAATTGACATCTCATTCGCTGTAAAAGTGAATACAATCTTTAGAGAGTGTTGAATTGTCTTCAGTCCCAAGGGCGTACTGGGCAGAAAATGTATGTATAAAAAGAGAGTGTGACGCTCCAAAAAAAAAAATGAGGGTCTTTATGAAACGCGTTTGAAGTACTGAGCCAATGGCTAAAAGCTGCTCTCTGGCTGCATAAGCACTTCAAGAGATTGGAAAATGTTTGCCAAGATGTTATTAAGTTCGGACCTCATCCTCTCTTTAGCCACCATGCAGCTCCGTGCTGGAGTTAAATGGCTCCCTTTATAGATGGCCACATTGTAAGATAATCCTTTCTTAAATACTATGGTGACAGGCAGGGGCGGACTCAGGTTGTTTGAGGGGCAGGGGCGGAAAAAAAAAGGCACGAGCTGTGTGTGAAGGGGGGGCAACAGTACACGGAAAGTCATGTTTATATTATAGTGAAAAGAAGGCATATGTGAGACAAATATGCAGCTTTCTTAATGACAGTTAATTGAGAAGATCAATATCATTCTCATGTCTGCATGGTGAATCTGAAGCTTCCACAAGCAGCCGGTTAGTTTAGCTTAGCATAAAGGGCTACAAATGGGGAAACTGCTAGCCTGGCTCTGTCCAAAGCTAACCAAATCCAACTACCAACAACTCTAAAGCCCACTATAGCATGCTGTATCTTGTTCTGTTAAATAAAATTAAGTGGAAAAATTACAATTTGCCATTTTACCAGGAGTTGTGGTGGACTGTTTTGTGGGTGGGTGCAGTAGCCTCCTGGAGTCTTGTAGTCAAAGCTAAGTGAACCGATTATTGGCGATAGCTTCATATGTCAAAACGTTTTAATGCCCAACTCGTCATCTACAGCAGCTTTGTCAGTGGCCTTAAGCGTCAAATTGTTATGTTTTACCCAATCCTCTAGCTTACATTACGTAATTTACGGACGTTAACTTACTTACGTAACATTGCTTAGAAAGAATCTATCCTGACTGTTGGTCACACATTGGATGTGAACTCTGTTCTCTGAGGGAAAGTCCTGTGCATGACCCATCCAACCACCCCAACCATACCAACCATCCCCTAACTTGGACTTTTCTCACTTCAGTGCACCAGAAGGCCACTTCCAGAACTACAGCTCCAAACTTAAAAGCTTAGGGCCACTGACCAGGCTGCTGTATTTGAAGCATTGGATGTGTGGACGGGCTGCATACTGTATTTTCTGTTCAGCAGTAAGAGTAGGATCAGTCTTCTCATGAAAATCCCTGCAAGAAGAAGAATAAGCGTATTATCCAAAATGTTGAACTCTTAATTGAAAACAGCAATTGTTTCTTTTAATTAACTGGATGAGCTGACATCACACACATCATCAAAAATAATAAAAGGAAATCCAAATATGTGTGACAGATGGCAGTGTATCCTTGAGATGATTTCTTCTGTATTGTACCCATTGTGCCCTATAAAACAACCGATCAATACATGTCTCTCTGTAATAATACACATTTTTCTGTGATTTCATTATGATTTTTGTTCATTGGTGCTAGTGATGGAAAAAAAGGACAGCCAGAGGCAAGCAGTCTTGTGACTGTAATTGAGTAGCCTTTATACTTTTTTCGCACGCTCTAAAATTAGTAAGTCTTCTTTTCAGCTGCTTCTGAAGAGAATGGAGCTGGAGAGTCGCCCACAGTTATGCCACAGTCAGCCAGTCAGCAGGATATTTCACTTAAATACTCTGAACTCTGTTATTCTTGCACAGGGGAATCTCTTTTCTTATGAAGAAAAGGGTGTAGACTCTGGATTGCATGAGTGGATTTGGCTGGTTGCTGTTGCCTTTTGATGTGGTCACAGTCAGGCTACACCATCAGCTCATTCGTTATGTACAACTGGTGTTCAAAATAACCTCTTAAAGAGCTACTTTTGCAGTTTTTACTTAAAGCAGCCATAATTCATCTGTTTTTGATAACAACGGATCAAATTACAATGTGTAATGTGACTTTGCGGTTCCCCCCAGCTCCCAACAAAGTGTTTGAGCTTCTTTCCGCTCATTGTTTTGGTTTTCCCGCCCACAACATCCAGGCACCAAACAGCAGCCAGACAAAGTTAGCAGCTAGCTAAGTAAGCTAGCAAACTAATAGTGAAGCATTTAGCGGCTAAAGATCCCCCAGGAGTTGTTGGAGACTAATAATGGTGCTAAAATTTGAGTGAACATTGGACTGACACCAGCCAGGTGGCTCTAAATAAAAGCTAATGCTGCTCTATGCTTGCTGGAAGTTGAAATAAGCAGCTGTATGCTTACAAATTCACCATATCAACTTAAACCCACGCATAGGTAGTGTGGGATCATGGGAGTTTTTGTCTTTATTGTTGAAGGTGCAACATGAAAGAGTTTTAGTTGAACACATAAAAAAAAACATCACCGACCAAAAATCAACAGCATGTGGAAAAAATAGCAACGTTGCTGCTACACGTTATGCTAACCAGCCTGTCCGGTCCAAAGCTCCCGTGCTTGCGGTGTAAACAACAACACCCCCCGGTGCTCTGACCTCCCAGTCCGGACTGCTAGATGCATGGCTAACCAGGCTAACAGCAGCTAATATTAGCAGCAGTCAGCGGTTACTCTGGTGATATGCTGCCACATTTTTGTTTGGAGTGGGCTATTTCTTACATATTGTACCTTTAAGCAACCGCCATCGCCAATGAACTTCTACTTACATGACTCAAGCTAAAATGTTTACGGACTAGGTAATGTAATGTAAAGTTTTATTCACGTTACGTTAAGTCTTGTTCGCTGACTTCCTTCCTCACTCTCTGACTCTCTTCCAGAGGTTAAAGCGACAGGCGACCAAACGAAATGGCTATAACTTCTAATAAACTTATGGATTTCTTTGAGTTTGAGTATTGTTGAGGACGCTTACAGTAATTTTTTGTCATTTCAATGCAGAAACTTAACATAGTGTACCTTTAAAAGGTTAGTTTGTCAGTGTTGTGTTCACAGCTCGTCTCCACCACCCCTAATAGACCAAGAAATCCGTTCAGGTGCAATTTTTAGGACATTTTGAACAAAAATAATCTCACATTTACTTTTGTTTATATTCTTATAATCTCCTCACTTGTGATTGATGTTTATCTCCACCTTTCTTCTACGTTTTATTTTGGTCTGTTTGCTGCAGTTCTGTCAAGACAACTCCCGAGTCTCTTAAACATAACTCAGTGTGTACTTTTTGTTGCCGTGATCTATTTTTTTCTTTCTATTTTTACATCAAAACCCTTAAAGTGGAGGTTACCGTTTTCTCACCAGCGCATTATCCCCCTCTGGAGTCTCACTCTCCCTCCTTACTCTTCTTTTCTCTCCCTGTCATGCCGCGTCTCCCTTCATCTCTTTGAGCCTCTTGTTTTCCCTCTCAATGTCTCTTTCTGTCATTCTCAAATCACATCTAAATGTTGTTTATCCTCCACATTACGTGGTGTAAACAGTATATTTGGATCTCCAGTGGTTCGGTCATTGAAACTGATATTTCACATATATGCTGGCTATTTTCAACTACCTGGGTCTGCAGTTAGATTGTTTTCAGATAGGACAGGGTGTAGGAGGTGTAGCATGTCAGAGTGGCAGACGGTTTGTGTGTTTTTTTCTTGTGTGTGTGTGTGTGTGTGTGTGTGTGTGTGTGTGTGTGTGTGTGTGTGTGTGTGTGGGCTGAGATAGGCTGGCAGCAGCAGGCATCTGGTGACATCTGGTCCCGACAGATAAAGTAATAAACACGAACTATCTCACTATCTGGATGGAGGTGTAGCCTCTCTCTCTCTCTCTCTCTCTCGTTCTCTCCCCCTCGCTCTCTCGATCTGTCACTTTCTGTCTTCGTCAAAATCAGATTCAAATAAGCTTTATTGACATGACAGGAAGGCAGCAGTATATGTTGGAAAAGCAGTGTGGTTTTTCAAATGAGACTGCAACAACAGCCTCGCGCTGTGTGTGTTACCTTTTTCTTTACTTTCAAGCTGACACTGATGAGGTGTCTCATTTTTTTGCTTCCCACATTTCCATGACAACTGGACAACTCCATCTGCTGAGGAAGGTCACGCCGTACGATTGAAAGCTCCAGACGAGCCACTAAGTGGAGATTGTTTTATCAAAATGCTGTTTCCAAGGCCAAGAATGAACTGAAAGAGACGGGAATGGTCACATTTTTCACGTCACTTTATAATCCACTCACACGTGGCCAATAAAAAACTGGTAAGACATGTAAATTGCTACAAATTGTCACATAGAGCCCCCTTTAAAGGAACATTATGTAGAAATTGGCATTTTGCGAGTTGTGGCGCCCCCTACAATTTGTCATACCCATAACCAATTTTAGATTAAAGGTGCAAAATATAAGGTGAAAACATTAATAAATCAACGAAAATGATGAACAGAATCTAAAGAAACAACACATATTGTGTTGCAGAGATATCTACTGAAGATAGCGTGCTACCAGCTAGTCCTGGCCTGTCCTGGTCCAAAGCTCCTGTCTATTGTTGTAAACACAAACACCACCCCGGTGCTCAGAGCGCCCAGTCTGGACCCCTAACTGCACGGCTAACTGAGCTAAGCTATTGTTTGCAGATTCTTTTTTGATTAAACGATTAATCCTTCAGTCAATAAAAAGTCAGAAAATAGTGAAAAATGCTTGTAGGAAGATCTGGGTGACATGTTTTCAAATGTTTTGTTTCCTCCAAGCAACAATCCAAAACTCAAAGGTGTTATGTCAACTGTCATAAAAGACTGAGAAAAACAGAAAATAATCACAGTTGAGAGTCTGGCACCGGCACATTTTTGCTATTATTCCTTAGAAAAGTGTCCAAATATCTGTTAATTAATTTCCTGTCACACTGTGCCACTAATTGATTAATTCACTCAGTTCCAGTAGCGCCGACTTCATATTCTGCTATTTGCTCTTTTATCACACTAACAGATTTTCACATGGATTAAATCTGAGACATATTCGCTCCTGAGCTGCCAAACCTCTGAACACCTGGGGCCTCGCCATCAAGTGAAACCACAGCCGTGGTCCCAGTGGTCAGAGGCCCCCAGGGCACGGACCCAATTGTCCCGGTCGGGAACCTTTGTGAAAGAGCAGAAGATGTGCGACAACGAGAAAAATGAAGGAGGCTGAATTTAGGAGCGACTTTAACAAAAGCCAAAGAAAGATGACAAGAAATGGGCACAGAGAGAAAGAAGAGGAGCAGGTGATGATGGACGGATGTTGAAGACAGAAGAGGGGAGTGGAAAAATGGGCGGATGGGGGCGATGGATGGATGACTTGGTAGATGAGATGATAAATAGAAGAAGAAGGGATGGATGGATGAATGGGTGGATGCTTTGACACATGGCCCCGGGGAATCAGCCATTATACATGCCACTGTCACTCAAGATTAGCGGCATAATTAAACTCCTGTCGCACTGCGTGTGGCTCGAATTCGTGCGTGCACGTGTGCGGTTGTTTGTGTGCGTCCCAGTGTGTGTGTGTGTTGTTGTCCTGGGTGTGTGTGTGTGTGTGTGTGTGTGTGGGAGGGGTGGAGTGTGACAGAGATTGATGGTGAGGGGAAAGCAGGCCATTATGTTGTATAGCTAAAGCAGTGATAGCCTCTACACCTCTGTGTCTGTTTAAACTGCTGGCCATTTTATAGGCGTGGCACAAGTGACCCAATAACACACACACACACACACACACACACACACACACACACACACACAGATCCCACACCTATAATTGCTTGTTTTTTTCCAGTAGCTTTTCCTTCGCTGCTTAATTTTGCTTGTAGTGGTGCAGCCGTGATGCCTTCACTGAACTCCAGCCACTGTGGGAACAACTCCTCAGAGCTGCGGAGCTTAAATTAAGTGTCATTCATAAATGGGGCAATCAACCTCTCAAGTGTTAAACCCAAGGCTCCTTCCAATAATTGATGGACGGTTGTGAGCAATTTTAATATATAACAAGAACATTTTAAGCACCATCTTTTTTTTCTTTTTTTAAAAATATTGAGCTTTAATAGCAGGTTATCAGGAAACCCTTCAGCTTTCAATTAAGTGAAAGAGAAATGAGAGGATGAAATGATTATCTTGACAACTCAGACAGGACCCCCCGCTGAGAGAGAGAGAGGGAGACAGAGAGAGAGAGAGAGAGGGAGAGTCTCATTGAGAATAATGGTTGAAGGCCATGTTCTGGAGCAGCTGCAGGCCGACCACCGCTCCATCTCTCTCCCTCTCTGTCTGTGTTTGTGTGTCTCAGTGAGTGAAAAGAGCCCCGCCGCTCCCCTGCCGAGCGGAACATCAGCCTCATCAAGTCAGCCACGGGAAGCCAGGACAGCGGCGGAAGTGAGACCCTCCAGCCTTCAAAATAAGAGCCCGGAAAAAAGTCCACAATTCTGAAGATGGATTTACAAAGGGGATGAAGAAATGACCTTATATACAATACAAATAAATCATAATCAAGACAACTACATTTTTTATGTGACCTTTTAGCACACACTAAGCAAGATCACGAAGGCTACTGATTGCATATATTGCTGACACACATTTCATGCACACAATTTGGTTACAAAGAATAGATTTCATAATCCTGCTGTTGGTTTATAAAGCACTGATGGTTTACGTTTCTGATCTGCTGTTACGTCATGAACCATCCAGACCTCTGAGGTCGGTAGGTACAGGTCGGCATTCAGTCCCTAGAGTCAGAACTAAACATGGAGAAGCAGCGTTCAGTTATTATGCGCCACATATCTGGAACAAACTCCAACTCTCACCTGTTTTAAATCAAGGCTGAAGACCTTTCTGTTTGCCACAGCCTTTCAACGAAGCTGTTTCAAGACTTTAAACTACACTGTGACTCTTTTAAATGTTTCTATTTTAGCTTACTTTCCTATTTCCTAACTTGCTTTAATGTTTTGTTTGTCTTGTCGTCCTACTTGTTTTTAATGTCTGTTAATGTCATTTTTACGCCCCTGTAAAGCACTTTGAGTTGCCTTGTGTCTAAATTGTGCTATACAAATAAACTTGCCTTGCCTACAATATTCCACAGATAAGATTTGTATGGGCTTTGCTGTGTTGAGGTGCATTCAGCTTCTGTATTCCCCTTTAAACCCAAAAGCCCATGATTTCTAGCTAACAATCTAGCTCAAACTTGTTGCACAACTCTAGTCCATGTGGACCAAACCACTCTGAGCAGTTTTGAATTAAAAGTGCAAGTGCAGCAAAGTATTCACAAGACGTCTTTGCATCGTAAAACGTATTTTTCTTATGATTGTAACATATGATCATTACAGAGGAGTAATAGAAAAGGTTAGTGGCGTTTTGACTTCCCGACAATGAAAGTACCTGGAGTAGTACCTTAGCGCCCGGCTAACTTTAAGGGGGATAAAGTAATTTAATCGTGCGGCTCTTCTAGACTTTACAAATGTAATTGGACCGAATGGCTCAAATTCTGAGAGTGAAACGAGCCATTTCATGGGGGTTCTGACACTCAAAATAATGTATCCAGCGTTTTACAGACGCTTCTTTCACAATGGGTCCAAACGTGATGTCAGTGACGTACAACGTAATGCTTCAGATAAAAATCACAGATGGGCTGACTTGCCTGCGGGAACAGTGTAGACCTGCTAATTTTGGTGGAAAAGTGGGATAACTCTGCTCGTAGTGCTCTGGAGAAGGTTTATTGCAAGTTGGTCCCCCTTTTTGTTTATTCTCATGTGTGGGTGACTGGATATAAATAGCTGGTTTCACACTTTTTGACTGATACCGCTTTTCCACCAAAATTAGCGTGTCTACATGGGTTTTTTAGACGCTAAAAATCACCTATTGATCACCTATCACCCATAGGAATGATCGGGGCTCCACCTCCAACACTGTGTCTAGAAATAAAACGTCCTTAATAGACCGCATCCCAAATTCCTTCTTTATGTACACTTTTAACGCGTCATCACTTCACGCGGCGGTATTGAGCGTGCTCACTCAGGTCTTACATTTGGATCAGAGCCGAACCTGCGTCTACTGCAGAGTCAACTGACCCGGGTGTAAATGCAGAGTTTACACATTCCCACTGCACAAAAAAAGCCTGATCTTAGCGTCTTTAAGTGTGATTTTCGACCAGTGGAAAAGGGGGCGTTACATGCATGAGGCCAATTAATCAGCTTTACGCCACACCTGCTGCTTTTATTTTGAAACTCCCAGCCGGAACAGCCCCGTTGTTGCGCGGTGTTTGACTTGACAGATGGCTGGCGAGAGACGCTCCTCTCGGCTGTCTCTCTCGGTCCGTTGGTCCATCCCGGTTCCCATTGTCTCCCTCCGGTTCGCTCCTTGAAGACAAAACCCGGAGACGACCCGCTCAGCTCAGCCTTTCATTTCCGCTCGTGTCGCCTCTCGCACGTCACGTTTGGACACTTACCTCGACCTGATATCTCACCCTGTGTCCCCTCTCTCCATCCGAAACGTGGACTTGCTTGTTTTTCTCTCTCCTGTCCGCCTCTTTTTTTTTTGTTTGTTTGTTTCATTCACGTTGAAGAGATTTAATCACCGGAGGAAGCGGGCGGTGAGTTAACCGAGCAGCGGCCGGCTGACGGGGGCTGACACACCGGCGGAGCTGATGGAGATGAGCCGGAGGAGGACTTCTTCTTCTTCTTCTTCTTCTTCTTCTTCTTCTTCTTCTTCTTCTTCTTCTTCTTCTTCTTCTTCTTCTTCTCCTTCTTCTTCTTCTTCTTCTTCTTCTTCTTCTTCTTCTTCTACTCCTTCTTAGCCAAAAGAGGCGCCGAAACCAGCTCCCAGCCTCTGTTGACACATCACAACAAACCCTAGCAACAATTTCCAGTGGATAAAACCCCAAATTAAGCGGAAAAACCCGGGATTACACGCAAGGTTTCTCGGGGTTGGGATGAAACCGTCGTTTCTCGGTTGTGAGTGACCGATACTTCCCCTGAGGAGGAGACAACAGAAGAAGAAGAAGGAGGCACTCGCACTTGTTTTCTCCACCCTGAAAACAAATTAGCCACATCCAAGTCCTCTGGATTATTCAACAAAAGAGCACTTAATCCCGTGGAAGTACATCCATCTGATCTCGCCAGCCCCTCAGTGTTTGCTGCACCGTGACAATTCAGTGTATTGGTGAAATAAGGATGCGGTCAGTGGACCTGGTGCTGGTGCTGCTGGTGTTGGCGGTCGACCGGACTCTGGAGTCCAGCGGGCGATGACTGGACAAGTGGACTCTGCGTGGACGTAGTTGGGAAGTGTCACTCGCATGATCAGAAATCTGAATTCATCCCTCGGTCAGATCAACATGCAGCACAGCACCTGATCTGTCAGTCAGTCAGTCAGTCGCAGAGGCTCGGACCAGGATCTGTGGATACACCAAGTGGACTTGAATCCTCCTGGAGGCCCACCCTCCATCTCCATCTCCATCTTTGATCCCCTGACCCTGTGTGTTGGGGACCACGCTCCCTGGCTGCTCACCTGTCAGCAACCCCCCCACCTCCAATCTGAATGAAGTAGTGGCCTTTTTTTATTCCCCCGAGCTCGGAGCCAGAACCCGGGGGCTGACACTCCGGTCTGTGAGGCCGAGCAGGGAGCGCCTCTACCTGGGCTGCCAGCCAGACAGACGGGGCCCTCCAGGGGAAGGGGGAGTGGGGCTTTTGGATTTTTGAAGGTCCAGCTGGAGATTTGGGAGTTTTTTTTTTGAGTTTCTTCTCCACGTGGATCAGTGGAGAGAGGGAGGAGGACACCATGGGGTGCTGTAGTGGCAGGTGCACCTTGGCCTTCATCTGTGGCATGCAGCTGGTAAGTTAAGATCACTATTGATCCTGTAGGGGAGGGTGGTGGTTAAGTGGGCAGATCAATCAGGAAGAGGGATAAAGCTTTTAAAAAATGCATTGTAGGAGTTCATGACAGGGAGGAAAAGACACATTTTTTGCTGGCTAGACGTGGAGCAGGGTGTGGATGGATGGATGGATGGATGGAGGGAGGGGAAAACAGGATGAATGACTGAAAGGTCACATTTCAAAAGTTAATAGGTGTTTAAAAGGTCATGATACAAGGCAGGATCAGGTGTGAGGGACAGATTGACGAATAGGTGGAGTGAATGGACGAATGGCTGTAGGTGGAAGCTCCAAGACAGTACTAAGAGTCCATACAGAGCATTGATGGATAGACGGAGGCTGGGAGTGATAAATTGAGCCGGTCGAGCCAAATGAGGGATTGGATGGCTTGGTTGGCAGGTGGATGGACGTGTGGAGCAGGTACATGTGATGTATGGGAAAAAATGTATGGACGGAGGGATGGGTGGAGGAGAGGACCTGGTACAAACTCAAGGAATCAGCTGCTGCTGCCATTCCCTCTGTGTCTGTCTCTCTTTGTATCTCATTCTCCCATCACCATCTGTGTCAATGGGAACCGGTGCCAGGCAAGACAATAGGGAGGGAGGGATGGGTCTGTAGGCGTGTATGTGTGCATACATGCGAGGACGTGCGAGCAGGAACAACCAGCCATTTCATTAGGTTGTGTAAATCCTTCATGTGAAAATCACATCTTGAACCCTAATGATGATCTGTAGCCTCACAGGAAACAAGAATGGCCAAATGTAGGTGATTTTCTGTCAGGTCAAGACATTTCCGTGACAGCTACAGTACAGTGGATTTGATTAGCAGAGGATTTTTCCACCTGAATCATTCAACAATTATACAGAGAGACATCCATCACAGAAGAAGGAGGAGAGACTTAATGCAGTATTAATTGATTGTTTTGGCTATTAAGAGCCGGTGGAACAAGCTGCAAACACAACGTTGATATATTGTGGCTTAATAAAGTAGGATTGGACGATTGATGAAACATTGTGATGGACGATCAACAGATCAACTCTCGCAGCCCTGCTTCACGACTGCCCGACATACATCCCTGTGTTGGATTTCAAAGGGTCTTCATCTGCGCGCTGGTCTGTAACTTGGCTGTGGCCAGCTTCAAAAGCTTGTAACAAAGTTAGCTGGCTAGCTATACTGAGCAAGCTAAGATAAGACAACACAAAAGTTAGCTGTTTAGCTATACTGAGGAAGCTAATGTAAGAAAATGCAAAAGTTAGCTGGTTAGCTATACTGCGGAAGCTAAGGTAAGAAAATGCAAAAGTTAGCAGGCTAGCAAGGCTGAGCAAGCTAAGATAAGACAAAAGTTAACTGGCTAGCTATACTGAGGAAGCTAAGGTAAGAAAACGCAAAAGTTAGCAGGCTAGCTCTACTGAGGAAGCTAAGATAAGACAACACAAAAGTTAGTTAGCAAGCTATACTGAGGAAGCTAAGGTAAGAAAACGCAAAAGTTAGCTGGCTAGCTATACTGAGGAAGCTAATCCTTTTGGTCACTCTGTTTTTGGTCTCCACCTAGTATTTTCTTATTTTCATTTCTTATATAAAGAATATTTGTTACTGAAGTGTTAATATAAAATAAAAAGCATTCACAAAACATTCTGAGTGAAGTGCAAAACTTTGATTTTGTACCAGCTGTCGAACGGTGGTTGCTCGCTGTATTGATTGCGATCATCATTAGGCTCCACACCTTGGCTACATTTAACCAAAGCCGCATTGTTACAGTGTGTGAATAACAGCCGTAGATGGAGAGGTGAGTTCAAGCGGGTTTCTTTGTAGGCTGCACTGGGAAATTAAGGAAATCAGTACCTCAAGTTGAAGCAGAGACGGGAGGTTTAGGCAAAGTGGTACCACTCACCACAAAATAAATGCTGCACTACTTTCAACATTATAGATTTATGAAATGCAGCCGTGTGAGAGTCTTAAGGAGGACTTTTTCTACACGTATGCATAGAAACTGATGATGTACTGTGATATAAACAGTATCATTGTTTATGCATGTGCACAGATGCATATAAACATGAGCTTGTGCTGTAGCATTCTCAGCTCATGGAGTCATGTACAGTGAGTCTGTTGCAAACTGAAGGCCTATTGTCATGTTGAATAGGACACTGTTACAGACACGATACCCTGTGTGTTGCCTGCATGCGTGTATTTGTATGTATGCATTGCACAAAAGCATGATATATGAAAATCACCTAATTTACAGAGAGGTTATTACTGTGTATGACCCTCGTTGCGTGAGGGCGTGCTGATAAAAGACTATTGTGCTGTGAAATAGGACATTTCTATGCATATTTCCATTCAAAGAAGGAATAACCGGCGTGTAAGTTAACGTGTCTGCGGCACAATGACATTGCCACATGTGCTGTACATGCATGAAACACGCCATTGTGCTGTAAACGGGGATGCTGCTGTGTGTATATCCGTAGGTGAAAAAGAGGGAGTGTATGTGTGTGTGTGTGTATGTGTGAATGAGATGCTGTCACAGTGATAGTCATTGTGTCTAATGCGGTGGAACTAATGCTATGCCATAGTCAACAACATGTTTTGCTCTGTTAACTGTTGTAATAGCTAAGCCAGCTGATACCACCACTAGCTGAGCTGGAGGTCTAACACCACTGTATTTTTACAGTTTGGCCATGCACGGTTAGCTCTGTTGTAGTCGCAGGCAGTTAGACAGAAACCTCCGTACGGTGAAGTCAATGAAAAAGACACAGATTCTTAAGATACTAAGATATTTTTTAAGTGTCAGTAGTAGAAAAACCACACCGCCCACAGTCCTCTTTGTCCAAAGCTTCCTAATTGACCACAAATTAAAAGAAAGCTTCTCCCCTCTGCTTGCTTCTCTGCTGCTTACCCCCTGCTGGAGGTAATTGTTTCTGCACCGCGAGCTTCCACCTGATATGTGACCTCGCAGAGTAGAAAACAATGCCGGTCAGCACGTCTTATGTAGTGGAACTGATGTCTTATGTAACTCTTAACAGCAGTTTCTCTCCCGCTTCGTTAGCCGGGTTAATTGGCATAATATAGGTGATGTCACCATAGCTGAGCAGAGATCAATGATCCAGGTTGGAGATATGCGATATCTGCTGTGTGCGAGGCTTATTTCATTCATTCTCATTGTTTTGGGTGTCAGACCACAACTCAAAGCTTTCCTGCTGTAGTTACTGGTTTCTTTAGATATTTAAAAGTAACTCATTATTATTTTAATGAGTGATTACTGATAGATAATACTCATAGATGCCTATCACAGTGTGAGATCTTCAGTTTGCTTGTTTTGTCTTGCAAACAGTTCAGTATACCATGACGAGAGAAGCAAATGAGAAGCTGTGTGGAACCAAAGAACGTTGAGAAATGATTTGAAAGATTAGTCGGCTGTGATAGTTGCAGATCTTTAATGTCAATGGACCAAATTCGATTAATGGAGTAATTGTTTAAGCTACATTTGAAAGGCTGTACGGCTGATCCTAAATTGAGGCGTCTCAGATTCAGTGGGAAACACTGATTTGAGGATTGGCTCGCGTGCTATAATCCAGGAAACAGAAGTAGATGGGGAGTCCCAAATTGATTTGAGAAGACGTCGTTGCTAAGCTAAAAACGTTATCCTGCAAGCAGTCCGACTTTGTTGCACATGCGTTGAGGGTGTTGGAGACTGTTACTTGGATCTCAGGTCGTCTGAAGACTTGGATCAAGCCAGGCGAGCTGTGTGGAGCCAATTCTTTGTGGTTGTCACTCTGTGTTTTAATACAAGTCACCATCTACAAGAGAGTGTTGCAACTCTGTTTGGCTGTGACGCTCCACAAATGTTTCGTGGACCACGAAACTTCCCCTGACTTTTCATCGGCATGGGGTTGAAATGATAATGACAGAATTTTGCATTTTTGGGTGAACTTATCCTTTAATACCGCTGTCTTGTATGTATGTTATAATAAACATGAAGCTACAGCCAGCAGCTGGTTAGCTTAGAAGTAAACAAGGGGAACAGCCAGCCACACATAAATCTGCACCTCTACAGCTCACTAATGAACTCCTTATATCTTGTTTGTTTAATCGGTACAAGACCAAAGTAGGAAATTCAATGACTTTGCAGTTTTACATGGGGGATTATGTGCCAGGCTGCGCTTCTACTGGAGTCTTGAGTCACTGTGAGGTTGCAAGGAAAAATGCGTGTTCAAGAGTCACTGTGAAGAAATGGTCTCTCCCAATCAAAAAAAAGGAGATAAGATGTTTAACCTACAGGTTCACAAGTGGTGTCAATCTCCAACGCTAAATCTTAACAAATAAGCTAAAAAGATACATTTTGAACTTCATCTTTAAAACACATGGTGAGGACGATGAAACATGCAAACTATAAAAAGTGTATCATGGTGTTCTGGGCCCAACTGAGAGAAAATATATAAAGTTGAACAGCAGCATAGACATCATAACAGATCAGATGGTGTTTTTACAAACACCTTTTACACACACACATACACAGACACATATGCCACCGGTGACTCACTTTCTGTGGCGATGGTTGTGGTCCTCGTTGCTATATTAGTTCACACACCCACCAGCTGCTGTCACAAAGATGATGACTAAATCCTCCGATGGCGCGATAGGTAAGAGAGGACGGCAACCGATGGCCTCGCTCCATTGGCTGGTTTAGTGGAGCTTGTGCAGACGGTTGGTGGGTGTTGATGTTGATGGAACGCTAATTATGTTGTTGGTGTGCAAGTTAATTGAATAGACTAAATGGAGTAGAATTATAGCTTAGTGCAAATTAAGCATAGAGCACAATAACAGTGAGATAATTATTGATGATCTAATAGAATAGATACATAATTGGTCTTTCGGAAAACAAAGACAAAGCTAACCATTAAAAGAAGTGGCAACTTTCCCTGAAACAAATTTTGAGAAACATCTTCAGTCACGACCCAAAAATGGCCGAACACACTTAATCTTTGCGCAACAAGAGGACGAGATAAGGACTGTAAACATACTGTAACGAGATTGGACATATAAAGCGGCCGTAGGCTATCGGAGACACAGTGTTTGTCTGTCTGTGGCGCTACATTCCAGTGACATTTCCACCATCGAGGGACGTAATGAATAATTTACCACTTGGAAGCTGCGACATGAATGCAGAAATTGTATCTCGGCATGTGAGCCGTGTGTGTTACCTGATTGCAAAACAGTGACTGTGCAGTCATTCGACACCAGAACTCGATGCTTATCTAAGATACGTTTCGGAAAAAGGAAACACAAATCAATGTTGACACGCTGGATTCCCCTCTTGGACTCTGGAAATACTCTGGCCAACATCAATTTTCACAAACTGACATGAAATAAGGACTTTTTTTGTGACTTTGGTTTAATAATATCGATCGGATTGGTTTGCAAATTGGAATTGTCCATTTAAATTCAAAGTTCTCCCACTTAGTCCAATCCTAGTTCAACTTCCATACAACTTTGCCAGTGATATTCAGTCTCAGAATGCTGGATATGCATCAAAGCTATTGGTTTTCCAGCATTTTCAAGCAAATCCACTTTGATTTGAAGGCGAACGCAGGCTCCTGCACTCTGGCAACAGACATAATCTTCATGACTCCTTCCTCATCGCCACAACTCAGTGAGATAAAAAGGCTTTGCTATCCTTTATGTACAAAGCTGCTTTCAACACGGGCCACACGCAATCTCCACTTCGAGTCTATAGATTTCCTGTCGCTTTTTCTTTTTCGCAGTCTCTAATTTGTCAGTCTTTTCCCCCAGGTCTATGTCTTTCTCGCCCTTTTTCATTTCTTTATCTGTCTCCACCTCCTCTCTCTCTCTCTCTCTCTTGCTCAGTCTCACACCTCGGCCACCGACTTTGACTGGCAATTCATTCAATGTGTTTCAATAGAGTCTGTGAACAAGACAGGCTTTCACCTGCCGGTCCTGTTGAGGATCGGGAGGTGATGTACTGTTCAATTGTGCCAAATCAGACCTCAAACCTGGTAGATCAGACCAAGCTGCGTTCATAGCGTTCAGGCTGTGCTCTGTGATTAAGGGCTATTGTACCATTCCGGCTTTCAACTGTCAATAAAATACAGTGTGTTGGAAAAGTGCTGGCATTTCGAGAAATTGCTGCTGAACGTAGGTAAGAAGGTTTAAAGTCAGTGGAATAGGTATTTTCCTGCATGGTTTTGAGAAACTGGTGATAAAATGTGTACCTGTTGAGGGAACGTGTTTTTACATGATTGAGTCTATTCTATCTTGAAGACCTTATTAATCAACTGTCTGCAGTTTCCAGCCAAATGACTACTGAACGTTTAATTTAATTTTACCATCCATTCAATAGAAAATTGAGTAATAAAACAAATCAACTCTTTTCTTTTCTCACATGGCACATATGCAGTTTAGGCAGATTCAAAACTCAAAATGTATAGTTAATATTTTAAACAATGGGTCACTGATTTCACACAAGAGCATATTTAGCACTTTAGCCAGTGCCAACTGAAATTACAGCCTTTGCCAGCTGTTTTTATCAGCTGCATCTCGCTAGGTTAATGCCGACACTAAAACTCCTTAAGTTGGTTCAAACTCACTCACTTCAATAGTTAGTTTCAGTCACAATGAAGCAAAAAAGCCTGGACTATAAATATGCACATGATAGCTACATGCATGATATTGCGCTAAAAGTGAGCTAACGCTACACATCCCAGGCTAAAACCAGGCCCCCAGGTAGAGCAACTTGAGGTCGTAAGCCAGATAAAGGGTAACTCCTCAGTAGTAGTATAAAGCCTTTTGTGGCTCCAGAAGGAGCTGCTTGTCATCTGATAAATTGCCTCCAGTGATGTCACTCAGTAGCTGAATTGCACTGTGGGTAAAGCAGGTACCAGGTTTTGAAAAGAAAGAAGAATGCTTACAATAAAAAAGGTGATATCGCTGGTTCTGCTATACCACATTTTAATCATTTGTTTTTAAACTGTCCATAAAGAGTCCAACAGTGTCACAGGAGTGCAATGCTGAACTAGTTCACTGCTTTTCAGAACCTGGCACCTGGCACCCACAATGCAAACACAGCTTCCTCTGGAGTCACAAAAAGCTTTATACTACTTTTTTTTTTTTTTTTTTTACATATGCAGTAGTGCTCCCCAAGACCTGTAAACACACTTTAAAGTGTAAAAGTGGTGAAGTTACCCTCATGCTGGTTGGCAGCGTACATTGGAGCAGGTAAACACAGACTTTAATGCATTCCTTAAGCTTTTTGCTCTGGTACTTTTGATTTTGGAAAGGCTAACAAAAAATGACAGGAACCTCCAAACTCTTTAGCTGGAGAGTATTGCTTCTGATAGAGCCTTATGCACACCGGTTTGGCATCGAGAGAAATCACAAGCCTGACATAAAAACAAAAAATAAAGCTCGACAGACCTTCAGTGCCTACTAGTCAAGGTTGCTTATGTATGTTTGGACATTAGCTGTTACGGGTTGGGGTTTAGCAAGTGGTCAGTTTCACTGTAAGTGTTTCTGCAGTATAGGCATGTTTATCTGCAGATGCTTGCAAGGTGCAGCCGAGGAAACAACAGGCCAATCAATCTGCACCAGGACACAGTGGTTACCATTTTTTGCATTGGTGCAGAGCTAATAATTCTGCTGAAGGAAGTAAACCTGCAGTGGCTCAACTCTCCCAAAACAATTACTGCGCTATTGACAGTCAACCTCAGGAGGAGATGTTCAGTTTGTTTTAGGGCGATGTGCTGTGGGGCTGTGATACACATTATCCCAGGTCAGACAAATGGATCCGCTCCGTTGCTGAAAGATATTTTTAATTACTCTGTCGGATCCTCTGCTTCCTCTACATCAGGACTCTCACGCAGAATGAAAGTATTTCTTCCTTCTTCTTTTTTTAGCTCTCAGCATTGATTTTCATCTTTTGCTCTAGTTCTTTGCAAGTTAACTACAAATACTCCCATCCTCCAGTACTGAATCATTATGAAGTTATATGTTTTTCACACCCATTAATGCCTGCTCTTGAAAGTATAAGTTCCCTGGCCTGACATTGCTGTTGAGCAGCAATACACTGCGTGCATAATCAGGGTGGTCGGTTGTCATGGTGAACAGTCATCTCTAGGGGAGGGTTTGAAAACTCGGCATGATCAAACGTGTCAGCGTCTGCATATCCACAAGTTTCATGCATTAGTCGGCTCGTATGCTCCTCTCATAACTAAATTAAACCATGGATGCAGTTATTAAGCATTAAGTACAGGCCCGGCCCAGATGTTCTTCCAATCTAATTGAACTCAAGCTGCCACAGATGAAAAGTTTTAACATCTGGAATGTCTGGAATGCTGTGATAAATGGCATGCAGATAATGTATGGGGGAAAATCTATTCTGTTTGCTCGTAAATGTGGTACCATTTGCGTTGTGCTGGAGAAAAAAAAAAAATCCATCAGCCGAAGAAGTCTGTCAGAAAGCTGTCAGCAAACAGCACATAATTCTGCACTACCTGGAGTCAATCGATGCATTAAGGTTTGGAAAAAGACCAACTTTTGCAATGGAAAGTGTGCAGTAAGGCGTATTTTACACTGGAATGTTTCCAAGGGCTGGCTGAGCAGAAGGCTGTTAGAGCCTCTCAGCCTGGATGTTAGACTGCCGCTGCTGCTGATGATGACGAGGTCTCTTTCAAGGAACATCTGGAGGTGACAGAGCTTCTCCTGTCACCAATTGATCTCAGATGGCTTAGATAGAGTAACGGAAGTGAGAAGTTATCTTTAGGTATTTGATCCCTACTCTTAGCTCCTGGTATCAGATTTAAGTCAATGAGTCACTGGTGCTTTAGAGAGTTGTAGACCCTCCCCCTGTCTTACCTATCCGGTGCTCCATCAGAAACTGCAATTCAATGTGTTTTCTCATGTTCACGTTCACATTCTCAAAGTTGGTGAGAATTCCATTAGTTGGTACCGATCCAGTAGCTAGAGATGAAGTCAGGCTGTAATCAAAGGATTCCTCCTCAGGGGACCACTAGACTATTAAACACTTCATTAAGGCTGCAACTAACTAATCTGTCAATTTATTTCACAATTAATCAATTAGTTGTTTGGTCTATAAAATGTTAAAAACTGGTAAAATATGTTGATCAGTGTTTTTCCCAAAGCCCAACATGACGTCCTCAATTGTCTTGTTTTGTCCACAACCAGAAGATCTTCATAAAATATTCAAATTGACAAAGCTGGAATCGGAGAATTTAGACTTTTATGTTCTTAAAAAGATGTTAAAATTGATAAATTGATTATAAAATTAGTTGGTTGTTGATTAATTTAATAGTTAACAACTAATTGACTCATCAACCGACCGATCAACCAATCGTCAGACACAAAAATTCTGACTTTACTCCATGTTTCCTATTGTAATAACTTAAGCACTTCCTATTTGTATTTAACTGTTTTCAGATTGAATTCTCACTCCATGTTCATCTCCATAGACCTCATTAAAAGCATTAAATCTTCCTGTTGGGCACAAAGTTGAAAAACTTTATATGTAATCTGTGTCCAACAGACCGCCTTATCAGTACCAAGCTCACCGCAGCATCACTGTTCTGCTTTTCTCTTTAGAAAGCTTTTCTCATAAACTGCAATTTTCCACACTCGATGTTTTTATTGTAGAAACACTAGTTCTTCTCCCAGTTGTGGCACGTCTTGTAAAGCATTCAGAGGCTCATAGCAAGGGTGCGAAACCATGACACTGTATCAACTGACAATGTCATCATAAAACAGTCTGTGAAACTGTGGAACAGTGGAAACAGTAAAAAGTGAAATCTTTTCTGTTTGACTCAGAAAAGCTGACTCAATCTATATCCTTCCACAGCTCAGTGGAGGCTATAAATTGGACCCTCACACACATGGATTATTTGTTCTATAGTCTTGGTTGTACTGACACACATTTAGTGTGAAATCACATCCACTGTATAGACCACTGTGGGGCCTCTATGTGGAGTACTACAATGTAAATTAGCACACAATGTTATCGAACAGCAAACAATGTCAATCATCACTGAATTGCGCGACTGCAATACTTAATTAGGAAAGGTTTGGGTTTTATGTGTAACTTTATCCAGTTATATTTCCAAACCATAGCTGCTACAGTCTGCGGTTTACATTCCAACATGTTTGGTTGAGAACTTGTAATATTTACTGTAATGACTTTGCAAAGTAAGAGAGCCAGCTGGCTCTGGAAATAATTTTTCCCCACTTCAAATTTTCCTTTTAATGACTTTCTCAATATAACTCAGCATAGAAACAAACAAGTCAAGGCTATTAATACTGCAGTGCACATGATTCTTGGAAGCTATTGCTATGAAGAGGAAGCCAGTTGGAGACCTAAATCTGAGCAGTTGTACATTTATAACAATTGCTGCAGTTATAGTTGCGAAATTCAGCCAAAATTGAACCCCCAGAATCTGAGACTGAATTCAGCCAAGCTATAGGCGAGTCCTGTGACTGGTTTCTGTTTCCTGCCATCTCACGTCGCTGCCTTTACTGCGGTGCCAGCTAGTGACAGCAGCATGAGTAGTTGGATTTTAGACGTTAGACAGTGGACCACAGCTGCCTAGGAAGGTACCTTATATGGGTGGTGATCCTAATGGTGCAATATGTAAGAATTGGCGAAGCTCAAAACAAACAAGGGACAGCATATTGCCAGACTAACTGCTGACTGTAGCTGCATTTAACTAGTTTGTTTGGTTAGCAGTGCATCTAGTGGTCCGGACTGGGAGCTTGGAGCACCTGGGGAGTGTTTTTGTTTACACCACTAGCACAGGACTGGATGGGCCGGGGCTAGCTGGTTAGCATGCTAACTTCAGTAGGTATCTTTGCAACGAAATACCGTATATAGATGTCATAATGTCAAAACTGTTATTTTTTCACATTCTGTTGATGATTTTAGAAATGTTTTTATGTTTTCAACAAAAAATGTTTACATATTGCACCTTTAAAATTAATCAGATTCGACTTTTTAGACATTGGTGACAGCAATAGCCCGAGTAGTTGAGGGAGGGAAAAAAAAGAATCTATATAAAGAGTATGGTCTCAGACAGGGGCACTGTTAATAAAGTAAAGGCTTGTTTGTTTTGCAGTTTCAGTCTTTTCAAAACTTGAAGTTTGCCACAACAATTGGAGCAACATCGGTTCTTCCTGATGTCCAAGACATTACTGTAAGAAGTAACAATTCATAGAAAATAAAGCTTAAAGTAGAAAATTGTTCACTTCATTCAGTTACTGTATAGATTGTAAAACCTCAAACTAAATAGAGGCATTTTTCTCAGAAGATATTTTGATGAGTCACAGCAGGAAAAGCTTAAACACTTAAATAAAAGACAGCAGAACTCTATTCAGCTGCTTCACTTTCACGGTCCCGGTATTGTTCATGCTGGCTCACTGTCTGTTATCGGAACACTTGAAAAGAAAAGAGCCGTCTTAATGTTGTTAGTAACGCCTGTGCTATACCACCATCACAAGTCAAAGTGTCCACTGTGAAAAAAGGCCCATCTTTAGCTTCCCAAACCCAAGAATCCCCAAGTTCACTTCCCTTGGTTGTATTTCATATATATCAAAAGATAATATAACGTATGAAAAACAACAGAAAGCTCAAGTACAAATGTATTAACTTTTATCCACATTTTTTCCCCCTGAAAAGTTTAGCATAACAGTGTTTTTAAATCCATCAAAACTTTCTTTAATACGTCGTTAGTGAGAGTTTTTGTAAAGTAATTTTCACTGCATCCTCCCCAAAATCCTTCAAAACCTTTCATCTTAAACTGGAGCTGTGGAGGGCACCGAACGAAGCTACTGCACCCAGTCACATTCGATTGCGTGTTCCTCCGGAGCAATCTGCTGGCCAATTTTCAATCTTCCTGCAACATATTCCCGAGTCATGACCACATCTTTGAAAATCGCCGCCGGTGTCAGACCAGCACTCAGCAGTGGAGAGTGAGAGGAAAAGTGAAGCGACGACGTGCAACAAAAAGGTCATGTACTGGATTTGAGCGAGCTATACCACGGGCGCGTGTGCCTGCTGAGCTGCGAAGATGTGTATCGACGGAGCTGGAAGCTGACCTTGTGCGTGACCACCACTGATGGATGAGCTGAGATGGTGTTTGGCCAAATACTGCTGCCTCAATATTTACACACAGGCAGACAGGCAGAGAGACAGCCTGACAAAAAAAGGGCAGACAGACAGACAGACAGATGCTTGATTTTGTCTCTGTTTTATTTTAATGCACTTCAAACTGTTGGTTGTGGCGCCGGCTTCCCGTTGCTTGCTGCTCCTGTATCACTATTTACCCCTTAAGGTGAAACACTCCCCTATTGTTCTCTGAGAACTCATATCCTGTTGATGTGGTTCTTGCTATTGTTGTTGTTGCCGTGAATGCTGATATTCCGCCTGTGCAGCCGTTTTGATCTTATTACATCAAAGAAGCGCTTGAATCATAATGGCGAGCGACTGCAAAGCAATGCCTCGAGCTTCATTACACATAATTATGAGATGGAGATATGACTGGTGTCAGATGAACACTTCCTATCAAGAGAAAAAAAAAAAACAACCGTGTTTCCAGAATGACAATGACATAGTCTAATGGATTTCGGGTGGCTGGGAAAGGAGTATGAACTTATCAACACTCGATATTTAGCTGAAAAAACGAGAAAAATTAGGTGTTTGAGGTTGGAGCAGTGATAACATTTCATGTTGCTGTTTTTATTGCGGCTTGCTGCAGAAGTAAATTCTATCTCTGCTAACGATTTGAAATTCCTCCCTTCAGCAGCAAACCGCTCGAAAGTTTATCATATTATCCAAAGCAGCATAAACATGGTGTCCAATTTTAATCTATTCACCATATTTTGTTCTCTTTTGGTTCCTTGTTCTAAGCCACCGTATTCTTCTCTCTCTGTGCCACTGTTGCCCTTGTTGCCTTGTAATTTTTCTCTCTGTGTCTCTCAATCTTTCTCCCAGGCCCTCGCTCTCTCTTTTATTCTCTCCTTCGCTGCTCTGCACAGACTCTCCCGGGCCATTTGAGTTGCTCAGGGAGCTGTGAAAACGATGTCTGTGTGTCTTTGCGTCTGCATCCTGTAGGGAGTGCCTCTGAATGTGTGTGTGTGTGTGTGTGCACGTGCGTGTGTTCACGTGCAGGGACAGCGGAGGTGGTGGAGCGTGTTAAGTCTTGCTGTAGAAAGCCTTACGACTGGGATGAGGAGCCAAGGGAGGAAGGAAGGAGGGAGGGAGGGAGGGCTAGAATAGATGGTTGGATAGATATATTCATAGAGGATAGATGAATGTCTCTGTATGGATCGATACTGGGACAGGGGGATTGAGATTTGGATGAATGAATGGAGAGAGGGCCGGGGGAGATGAGTCGGGGAAGCCGGGGAGGGGCAGATGATAACAAGAGGGGATGGATCGATGATGGATAGATTCGCAAGATGTATGGACGGACAGATGATTAATGGAGGAACGGGTCGTTTCACACTGCAAAGTTATCGGTAATGACCATAGATGGCAGACAGTGGAGAGAGCCAAATGTGTTGGGTGTTTACTTTTTGAAATTGGAACGAATGTGGGCCGAGGCACACCAAGCAGGCATCAAAGAACAAGTGGTGACAAGAGCTGACTGTTGGATCGCCTCACATTGCCTCCACTTGAAAATACAGTGAAGACTACAGCCGATGGCCTGTAAGCTTTTACGCTCTGCCCCTGCTTGAGAGGAAATACAGACATGGGCTGACTAGCGCTAAAGAGATGGCCCTGGTTCAGAGTTAAAGTCCAAATAGCGAGTGTTATCCGTCACCAAATGGGGATCTTGCAAAGACAGTTAACCATCCATATAATACAGAGTGAACATCTTCATCTTCTTCCCCAAATGCTGATTTGTATGTCATTTACCCAGGCAAGAGTAGAAGCTTCCAAGCATTTACCTGAGCCTTACTATTTTACATGGGAGACTCTTGACAAGGCGATACAACCTGCATGGCGAGGGTGGGGTAGCCGAGCTAGCGCTAATGCTGGTGAGCTAATCTGTAGAGCATTTTTACAGGAGGTGTCGTCTCAAAGTCTTCCTCAGCTTCAAATAGTGTTTCATGTATCGTCGTCCTCTGTGGTTAGGGTTAAGGATAAGTTAGGCATCATCGAGACGGTGGGTTGGGAAGAATTATTGTAAATGACTGGTTGGAGTTGGGGATATATTTGGGCCCAGGTTCAGGTAAGAGGAAGCAAAGAGCCCTCCAGATTAAACATCAAAATGCGTCATCATGCCCTCTCTACAGCGACACGTTTTCTCATCTGATGCCCTGATGACAGTGTTGCTTTTATTAAAAAATGGTACAATGGATACGCTTGAATAGGAGCGGATTATTGAAAATGACATTTGCTGTATTTTGACTCCATTCAGCTGTGTCCCCTTCATTATCTGATATTTCTCCAGCCAGTCATTCTGAACAGAGCTGATGAAAGTCTATTGCTGGGTTACAGACCCACACATTAAAAAAAGTGTGATAGTAGAACTGTAATAAATCGGAGTAACTCATATTGAAGGCTAAGGGTTAGACCTTTGTTTTACTAATTATACCAAGGCAGATATATTATGCGCTTGTTCATGAGTTACCTTATTATAGTTGACTGAAAGGCAGTTTACTGACGACTACTGACACTTTCTGTTGTCTCATTCTGTTACATGACTCACTCATTTACCTGAAAACTCTCCCTTTTCACATTAAGCCTCTCTTTTGCTTTGATGTGATTTGCTCACAGTAAGAGGGAGAGAGCAGTGGCCAGAAAGTGACTAAGTTTGAGAACAAGCCAAAATCAAAGGTTATTGTTGGAGAAAGTGACCGGCCAATAGGCCACTGACCTCTATTGATTTATCTACTAAA
Organism: Pagrus major; assembly: GCF_040436345.1. Lineage (NCBI taxonomy): Eukaryota > Metazoa > Chordata > Actinopteri > Spariformes > Sparidae > Pagrus > Pagrus major. The sequence goes on along the minus strand of NC_133236.1, from coordinate 23,517,924 downwards.
GATTTACTGTCACTTGGTCGATACAGGCTCTTCCTCGGATTCAGAGGTTCGATTCACGCAAGGAAGATGTGTTTTTTAACCCTGACACCGTCCATTCATGGCTGTTGAAACATGAAGAAAACTGCATGCAGACTTGTTTTTTTCTCTTCTGTTCTGCTTTGAAAGGGCAGGATCTGAAGTGAAGAGGATCTTTGTGTTCTTGTGCAAATTAAGTATTAATCATTTCAGGAATCAGAAAATATGGTTCACAATGAACAAATCCTTACCACCGAGTACATCAAGTGCTGAGTACCAAGCTGACTATCAAGCAATTCACACAGTAGAAATATCTCTCTCTCTTACTTTTCAGTTTTTGACCCAGTCTTTGTTCAGTTTATTGATACTTGTTGCTCAGTTTTGTAGTTATTTTTGGCATTCTTTAGACTTAAGTGCAGCAACACACCAGATGGTACAGCATCGTTGTGTACCAAGCACCAAGCTGAAAAGCAATGATACCCAACACAATGTCTCTTTTTACTTCTTACATTTTTTGCAAGTGTTTTAGTTTTATGCTCAGAATCTTACATCCTGGCTAATCATGACTTCTGTAATATTTGGCAGGATAATTTAAAAAGATAAGGAGAACCAGATGTACTGAACGGTTCTGATCTCTAGAGAACTATCAAATGAACACTTGCAATTGTGTGAGATTTAGCATATTTCCACTGAATACATTATTCTCTCATTCAATATATCTCTGCCAATACACCTCGCAAAATCTGTGGAAACAATAATGGGTACATATTTCTGCTGTTGCACAGTAAATACGTCAGCAGAGACAAGGGTCTGTTGTTGGGGAGATTGAGGTATTTAATGATCCTCTCAGTCCTCCTCCTGCACTTCCTGGTGTAAACATCTTGCAGTGTCGAGAGGTGACCTCTGATGGTGCGTTCTGCTGACCGCACCACCTTCTGCAAGGCCCTGCAGTCCCTCTCGGTGCTGTTTCTGAGCCAGCCGGTGTTGCTGCCTTTTAGGTCGCTCTCTGTGGTGCAGGTTTAGAAAGTCTTTCACACCTTGAGATGCAGCCTGAAGTCCTCGGGGTGTCTGAGGCGGTAGAGACACTGATGTGCTTTCGTCACCAAGGTTTCGACATGAGAGGACCATGATAAGTCCTCTGTGACGCAGACGCCGCCGAGGTATCTGAAGCTGTCTGCCTTCTCCGTCGGGGCCTCGTTGATCCTGAGGGGATGGTAATTCCACTCCTGCCTATCCTGCTATATAAAATACACTCAACGCACTTCTCAAAGTCCGCTATCCACTCCTTTGTCTTGCTGACATTCACTGGGAAGTTTTTTCTTCTGGCACCAGTTCTTCCTACTTCAAGGCAGACCCCTTCATTATTCGAGATCAGGCCCACCACTACTGTGCCATCAGCCGACCGAATGATGGTGGTGAAGTCAGATGCAGACACACAGTCATGTGTGAACAGAGAGTACTGCAGATGGCTCAGGACACAGCTCAGGCTGATATTTATGTCATTCGGGGCCAGAATGCCTAAAAAATTGTTGCGAAAGCCTCAGTACATCCGAGAGTATGCTCAAGAACTTGGCAAAAAAGACCATTCCGATGGTCCTACATTGTTTTCTTGCGAAAACAGCTCATTTTTGCTCGCTACAGTTTTTACCTTACTCTTTTATTGGGGATAAGAATCCAATTTCCCCTGTGCAACCTTCAACCACCAGCCCTGACATCATCCTCTTCATTTTAAACCTTTTTATCCTCACTCTGTTGTGTAGATTGTCTGCTACACCTTCCCCTGTGTTTCAATCATGTTTTCCACATTAGGTTTCCTGACTTGAGAATCAGCATCCTCAACTGTTAATTTTGATGTGCTCAGCTTCTAATATTTGCATATCCTGGATGAAAATATACAATCATTTGCCATGTTTGATGATATTTTTGTAAATTCGGATCTGGATGGAAATCTGGCAAATGCTAGAAATCTTGCAACAAATAGGATGCAAATTAGGTTCATTTCCTTCATCTGTGTTGGCTTCTACCTGAGCACAAGGCTCCAATGTCAGGGAATAAACATTGCAGAAAAAGCTTTGGCTGTCTGGAGCTTACTGCTATTCGGCAGGCTCATTTGTTTCAGCTCACATGAGACCATATTTCTTGCTTTCCAAAGCAAGCTGATGACAGAGAGATGCCAATAACACGTCTCTTGATTTATGACAGAGAGTCTCCCAGACAGGTGCGACAGTGCGCTTGACAGCTTTGATGAAAGTTATGCTGGAGATCATAACTAACAGTCCGTCGCTGTTTCATTTTAGGATTTTTTAACCAACAAAACATCTGTCATGTAATATTCACTACAACTGTATTTATTTATTCACCAAATGAATTTTTAGTGCATATTTGTTGCATAAACTCTTCTCTTGACAAATGGGGTAAAAACACTTTAGGCGAGTGTAAAACGTTTTCAGCAATAATATGGAGATTTTGTTAAATTTTGTTGCTTTCATCCTATTTTTGGAATTAGATTTGCATTGCAACTTGTTTTAGAACAAGCCATTGAAAACTATTGATAGATTAATTGACACTCTTTTACAAACAACTGCATCTTTTCCATGAGCAGCTATCGAAATTACCAAACACTGGCTGTCTCAATAAATTCTGTTATATCCAAATTTACTGTCCAAACCCCAAAATATATAGATAGTGATACAAATCTTCCTGTTTAAAATGCTGGAACTGCAGTGAGTGTTTGATATTAAGGTTGTTGTTGATTCATTTTATGTTACCTAAATGTTTAATTAGCACAAATCTTGTCCTTTGTTAAGCTAACCCACCAAACATACATGACTCAGGGAAAAATCTCCTGTAAGTCTTGCTTCTAGCTCCCTTGTGCTTCATGTGTTTGTAAATGAATATCAGGCGAGTAGATGGCTTCCATTTTGACAAGGGCATTCATGTTTTTCAAAACGCAAGATAAAGCACATCATTGTAAAGCCCTGATACTTGTTAGCCTCTGCGTTTTAGTAGCATGAAAACATAACGAACAAAAGCGTGTTTTGACAGCAGCTTCCTTATCTTAGATGGGTCACATTTTCACTGCTGCCTGCCAAGGTCTTCTGTCGCATCTCCAAAAGCTGCCATTATTTTGATCTATAAATATATTACTTGGATCTATGTTCTCCTACACACAAACACACACATACACACACACACACACACACACACACACACACACACACACACACACACACACAAATGAACCACATTGCCATGCAATGCACAAATTCACATCCATACACTGCCAGGCATTTACACACACTGAGATGCAGCCTTGCTGTTCTTCGCTCTGATGTCTTGCAATATGAATCCAGAGAATCCGCTTCTCCTCACTTGGTCCCCGAAGGCACCATTGAAGAAGAGTTTTGTTTCAGTTTTGAATCCCTTTAAGGACTAGAGAAGATATTGGCTGATGTGTGAGAGCAGAAAGCTCAACATTACACTTTCATCTTTACCTGTAATCATTTTTTTCCTCCACCACTCATCCCTCTCTCATGCCCTCCTCTCCTCTCCACTCTCTCCCTCTCCTGCCTCACCCTCTCAGTATGAATTGATTTAGTCTTATTACCTTACACACCTGCCCTCTGGTTTGGCTCCACTCTTATCTCTCCCTCTCACATAGACACACATATACCAACTACTGCTTTCTATTTTTTCCCCCTGCTCCCCCTGTCATACTCGCACAAACACACACAGACAGTAATCAGATCCGCCAATCTCTTGTATTTTTGAATACGGCTGCTAAAGTGAGATACGGATACAGTCTCAGCTTTCAGCTTGGTTTCCGTATCAGCATATCAGCCCAACTGTAGGCACGTCTCACCAAAATAGAAGCACAGTGTGTTTTTGAATGTAGGAGACATTGTGGTGGCAGTGGGGTTCAGTGTGTGTGTGTGTGTGTGTGTGTGTGTGTGTGTGTGCGTGTGCGTGTCTGTGAGTTGGAGAGCCGACACACAGACTTGTATATAGACCAGTGCTGGGCCTCAGTGGCATGCCTGCACTGGCAACACGGTTAGGACTTTGGTTCCCACAGGACCACCTGCATAAAAACTTCAGGTAAATATACGACTTAAAATAGAATCTCTGAATACGTATTGCACATATTGTAAAACAGTCTTGTGCCACTGGATGTGGGCTTTTTGTTTTTATCACCTTATATTTTATATTGTATTTTATTTTTTAATGTTTTACTATAACTGCAGGCAGAACAGAAAATAACATTTTCCCTCATAATTTAAATAGAATGTGATTTAAATGATGATGAGAGCATTTTCTGATCAACCATATGGAGCTTTTGAAGCTTTAAACAGTCATTCTTTCTAATAGCCAGCAGGGGGCGACTCCACTGGTTTCATAAAGAAGTGTGATTGTATGGAAGCTTATGAGAAAATGGCTCTACTTCTTACTTGAAATATTACCTCAGTAAACAGTTTCCTAAAGAGTTTTTGATCTCAATCTCTAGTTTCAAGTCTTCCTCAATGCAGCATGATGCTCATTTTTTAAAATTATGGTCCCATTTAAAGTAAAACAGACAGTGAAGCAGGGTATGATTTAGGGAGTGGCTACCTTGTGATTGACAAGTCGTTACCAGAGCCCCTCTCGAAGAGAGAGTCGAGTCATCTCCCTTCACTCCAATGGACCATTTTTTCACAGCAATGGCAGATTGTGGAGCCTCTCAATAGTTCCTGGAAGTTAGCCGCTAATACTAGCAGCGCAGAGTTTCAGCAGAAGAGCATTTATGGATATTGACTACTACTAACCAAAAAACGCTTTTCTGTCGAACGAATTGCCTGCCAAAAACTTCCAGAAAGTATCTGAAGTCTCCGTGAATCACCTGACGATCAGTATTTTGGACTTCGGTTTTCACGACTCTCTCTATTCAAGGGTCCTAGTCGTTACCACAGTGTGTCCAGGAGTCAGACACAATCAGGATATCCTGTGATGTCAAACTCAAGGCTTCAAAAGTGTAGTCCGAAAACCAATGGGTGGCGTCACTTGGTTTGGGTTAGGGAAATATTGCTTTCATGGCCAAAAGACACCAGAGTTCATCACCCACCAATGCCTAGCTTTCTCCCTGTCCTCAGACTATTGGTTTTGATACAAGGACATCATGCTTTTTCCAACTCTGCCACTGAAAGGGAAGTCATATTAGAGTTGTGAAGTGGAGGGTTTTTTCATCACCAACCAAGGTTCTGAGAAAGTGTGTCATTTTTTGCATGGTGACTGGCAGTTGGAGTGCTTCTAAGGCTCGTATGGGCGAGAAACTCTCCTCGGTGAATCACCATTATAAAAGCTGAGAAGCTTTTTTCAAAAAGAACTGGTACCGTTGAGAGGCTGACCATGACCCACATCATCCCTAGTTAAAATCCAGCTGGGGAACATTGTTGAATCTCTCTACATTTTCATTATACATTGAGTAATGGAAGAATTCAGAGGTTGCATTTTGATAAGAAATATCCAATCACTGAGCTTTGATTCATGTAATGTGTGCTGCTGACAACGAGCAGAAACGTAATGCTTTATTAAAAACTTAAATCACAGTCTGCAACTTTAATTAATTCACCTCCTGGGTCAACTTTGAATGATTTAGCAATTTTGTCGTCTCAACTGGCGGCCATAACATAAACATATAATATGCTATAATACTCCTGAGTTTCTATGGAAAGGAATTTACAGTCAGGATAAGTAATAAGTCTGTTCACACCAATGCAAGAGGTTGCTCAGAAGGAAGCTTTAACTTAGGTCACTTGATGTTTTTCACAAGAAACAAATGCGGTAATTTTTTCTTGTGGGGTCAGTGTCACTTGTTATAACCATTTAATATGTTGTGCTACATGACAAGTTGGATATTGAACCGAGAATAGTTTTTTGCAAACTGAAATTAACATTGGTAATTGTCATACATTAGCATTCATAATAAGGGCTGCAGGGACGCCACTTGCATCTAAAACAGTTTCAACAAAATAACCTTCATGACAACAAGATTTTTTTTTTGTAGGACTGTTCTTAAGACTGCCATCGCTGAGAGGTTAACCGAGTCCAGTGTCCCCTCGAATCCACCTCATGAGCAGAATTTAAAAAATGAGTGCATTTCAAATTAAATATATAAATAACTTTCTTCCTTCCTCCCGGCAGTCCTTATCATAAGGACAGCAACTAGTCAGTGACTCAGGAAGTGATGTCTGAATTGTGTTTTTCTTTTTCACCTTTGCTCGAGGGCAAATGAGTCGGTGCTTTCTTAAACTTTTCTTCAACCTCCTACTCATGGGCATATTTCATTTTTGGGTGATAGAAGAGGCTGTTTGTGTTGCCCTGCACAGTCAGCAGATAATCATCAAACTTTTCAAAGCCAAACCAAGTCCACACTTTGTCTTCTTTGCCGTCTGTTTTATTCGGCCTATCGGTGAAATTGCCTGCGGGACATTAGCGGCTGCATTAAACAGTGTGAAATCTCATACTGGGACAAACTATACACCCAAATTCCTGCCATATCATGGCTATCAGGGGCAGCAAATGTAAAAGATTTCATTCACTAAAACGTAACCTGCGCAAAACGTTGCCACACAAAGCAAGTCTCTCCTCTGAATCCGACATAATCAGTCACTGAGTGCGATGAAAGCGAGCCAATATCATTTGGCAATCTTTTCGGCCTTTTGCAGCATGGAGGACATGATTGATTGAAATAAAAGAGGACGGTGCGTAATGCCGACACTGTCAGCTGTCCAATCCCCAGAAAGGATTTTATGATTGATGGCAGGCAGTAGCATTTAGAAGTCTCACACCTCTGCACTGCACTCTCAGCACTCACGGTGATTACATCTGAGGGTGTGTGTATGTGCCTGTGTGCGGAGTAAGTGTGTATGACAGACATATGTGCAAGAGGAGTGGAGCGGCGGTGTTTTGTGTGCGATTTTTGCATGTGTGGGGTTGATTAGCGTGTCGAGTGTCTGCATGTATTTGTGTGAGTGCGTGTAAAGGTGATGGTGCAGTCTGTGGGATTTTGTGACTGTGTGTGTTGCTGTGGAGCCCCGAGTGCCTGTGGTGATAACGTGGGGAATAAAGGAGGGAGGGAGCGAGGCGGTGAAGGACAAGTGAGGATGTAGCAGAAAGGGATAGATGTAGGGAGGAGTAAATCAGGGATTGAGGGATGCACAAGAAGGATAAGACAAATAAAGGCAGAGCAGACAAGGTCAGAGGAGGGAGTAGAAGGTGTGGAGGATGGATAGATGGTTAAATAAAGCTGCAGCAGATAGGAACAGAGAGACAAGCTGGTGTTAAGGGAAGGAGAGGAGGGATAAGGACAGAAAGATGTAGGGAAGAAGTGGATTTGAGATATAAGATAGAGAGGAAGGAGTAATGTTCGAGCAGAGATATAGAAAGAAAGGTCACAGGGAACAGAGGGCGGAGGATGGAAAGATGTACGGAGAGGAGTGAAGGGCACGTAAAGGTGTGGCAGAAGGGAATAAACAGGTGAGCCGGAGGGGGAAATGTGCTCATGGTTGGGTAGCTTTAGCGATGTGTTAACTGCAAGTGGTTTGTGTGTGTGTGAGAGAGAGACTGTGTATTCAACCAGAACCAAGAGCATGTGGTCCATTTCAAACTGTAACCAAGTGGTTATTGTTGTAACTATGATGAAGAAGGTCCTCTAACCATAATGAGGAAGTCATTCTAACCCAAACCACAGTCGTAATGGCTCTGGACAGCTCCGACAAGTGACCGTCCTGAAGGGCAGTTACAAACAACACATTTCCTTTTTTTGAACAGTCAGGGGCCAGTCGGAGAAAGACCAAGGAGGCAATTGACGTTTTATATCAAAGACCATCTTTTAACAGAGTCAGGGTTTATGCTCTGAGCTGCATGTATGACCATCTGTTAGGGTTACCTAACCAGTCCCATGCTGGGCTTATGTAATGATAATTTAACCATGTCATGATAACTGTGCACTCCATCAGAATGTATCAAAACCTTGTGTTTTTTGAATCTTTCGTTTTTGTCAAGCTGCTTTTCCAAAGTTAAAAAGACCCTCAAGCTCCATTTTTGTAAATATCTCTGAACTCAGTCTTATCATGCAGATTATTTTCTTCATCTTCCTTGTTTTTTGTTGCGAACAACTTCCACTGCTTGGACCGGGTCATGGCATTCCTGTGTCATGTCTCTCCTGTGTGATCTTGTAACGTGTGACCCCCTGTCGCTGATCAGTCATGTAGTGTGCAAACCACAACAACTGCAAGACTCCAGATTACAAGACAACAAGTCTTGTAGTGCGATCTTGTGATTTATCTCTTAATCTACTGGTTCATTGTGTCTACAGATTGATTCTGTAGCACATACACATTCATTGTTTTTAATTGTGACAGTTTTATTTGTTCACACTCAAAAACACTGTCTACTTCTTGAACTTAATGCCTGACAAACTGTTTTGCATATTTAATAATTCAAGGTCCAAATTCTTTCACATTGTTCTTGTGCACCATTACAGCTGTCTCCTTGAATAATGGGAATGGCAGAATTACTGGGTTGTGTTTTTGCAAACACTCAAAAAAGTTATTTTAGATTACCAGCCTGTTCTTTCTTCAATGTTCTATTAAAAATGTAGATTGTGACCCTCTAAGAATGAAGAATTAATCATGCTGAGGTGTGTGTGTGTGTATGTGTGTGTGCGCGAACACAAAGGCGTCATTGTACCGAGAGGCACACCTGAATGTTGCACAGTCATGCTGCATTCAGGTGTAAAGAAATCTGGGAGATGTTGGAAATCTCTGATGTCTCATCGATTAAGTTTTTTCCTCTGATTCAGGTTGACGCCAGGACAATAAGAGTTTTTCCACTGGTGCTTTTGGCTGTTCCAAGTCAAACTGCGCCGCGCTGATTTGAATTTCCATCACCAGTTTAAAGGCGTCGAGTTGAGAAGCGCTGCACCGGGGATGAACCATCTTCAGAGTAGGGCCAAAGCCCGCCCGACCTGCCTCCAAGCAGGCTGCGGTAATGTCTTGCGACCGTGGCCAACCTGTGCCGTCCCCCATTCTCCCACTCGCACAAGGGTGTGTTGCTGACTCAGTTCGTGTCTAGAAAACCTGAGAGAAAGATACTTTAAAATATCTGTGTGTTCAGCTCACGGTTCTTCTGCAGCTTCCAACTGAATCTTTGTGGTTTGAAGTTTTTCTCCTGTGTCCCTGTTTGTACTTTTAGAGATCTGCTTTGTTTTTACTGTTTCATCATGTGAAGTTACTGCAGGTGAAAACATTTACACATTTTGCTGCTTCAGAATTAAAGCTTTTAACTAACAAATTAACAGGGGACTTTTATTGTGAAGCATTTATAGAAAATAAAACCTATTTATCACTAAATTAGCAGAGTGTTGTTAGCAGCAATTTTTGATGACACTGTCGGGAGGAAGAGTATTTACAGCCTCTCCTTTGATTACTATTCAAGACAAGTGGCGTGCAGAATCAGACCGAGTCCAGCAAGTAAATGGAAAAGCCCAAGTAGTTACTCATGAGGACATTGAGGTCATGTCCACTGTATTTTGCCAGATTCATGAAACTTTTCCTCAGATCACAGTGTTACATACATGTTTCCTTCGAGATATATGTTTTCAAGACATAACATTGTCGTTGACGTAATGAGTTTTGTTTGTACCTACATTACGTCTCACAAATTATGACAGAGCTGGGATTTGTATTTACGACAGTGGTGTTGCCCTCAGAAACTTTGGGGGGCGCCAAATCGCACAAAATGCCAGTTTCTACATAACGTTGTTTGAAAGTTCAAAGCTTGCTTTTGGTCAGTGGTGCAAAGTTGTGGATCGGTGTTAACCAAAGTAGCATATGAAACAAAAAAGTGGACCTTCAAGTTGATCCACTATTCCATCCAATTATTTGAAAGCATCGCAAAATTTGGCCATTTTGAATGCAGGTCTGACCAGGTTTTCATCTACCAATTCGTTCTGGCTACATCTCTGGTGTAAGCGGATGTGCTGCTGTTACTTGGATATCATCATGATCAAAGCGATCATACTAAATGGGCTATTTTAGGTCAAAGTTCTGTGTTATTCCGTCAGTTGTAAGTTGAAAGTAGTGCTAATAAAAGTTTGGTGGCTCAATGAAAGAATGGTATGTCGTTGCACAGGCAGCATATATTTAGCACGTATTTGCGTTCTACAGTATACTGGAAAGAGAAACCTTTTACAATCTGCTTTTATCTTATTATTTCCCCTAAAAGCCGCAGTGTGGCCGAGCTCAAGCAGCTCCACAGAACTGACTTCCCCGGTTTTCAGGAAAAGAAATGACATCTTTGAAACTTTCCAAGTAGAATCGAAGAGCCCCTCACTGCACCTTAAAATTAAATATCGATACCAAATTAAATTTGCTACAGTTTGCTCCGCTGTGCAGTTATCTTTTAAATATGGATCATTATTGATTTGGGGACCATTTCAGCGTCGTGCTGCAGAGTTTATTTGACAAGAACCATCAGTCTCTGACCCATATTTTACAGTTTAACCAGACAAAATCCAACAATCATCGCTGCGTGTATACAGTCCCTACAGCTGACAACTACAGTAGTCATAAGAAACTATCGTAATGCACATAAGCCAACAAACAGTCTGCTGGAAAACATTATTTCCTACGAACTTATTATAAGTCTCAGATCCATGTTCCACACTCGTACCATTTAGCCTTAATGAGGCATCATTTAATAAACGTCCCGCTCTATTGCTGAGTGGTATTACACATTAGTGATTCAGTCTGATTATGATTCTTAATAGAGGAGACTGAGCAGTTAGCCACCACAGTCATCAGTACAGTGGCAGTGAGAGACTAGCACCAGAGACGACCCTCAAAAAAGAAAAGAATTTAAACCAAAAACATAAATCCCATTCTTAATAATGATATTTACATAAATGTTAAATCAGTAAAGTTTACCACCACAGCATTCCCACAGTTCTTACCCCAAATGGCCACTAAACTGAAGTGCTGCTGACTCCCTTGTCAAGCCATTAGGCTAATGAAAAACAAACTACAGTGACACAAATACACAAATGCAGACTCGCACTCATCCTTTCAGTCTTTCTTTCTCTGGAGAGAAAGAAAAAAAAAACTGAGACTTTGTAAGATCTTTTGTTCGGTGCAGGCAGACGATGCTGAAACTAGCATTTTTGTTTTCTGCACACTAAAGAGTAATATCTTTAAGTAGTGTGACAGCTGGAGTCGCTGGTTGGCTTCAGGGGAAGATAGACACAGGCACAGATGCTGAAACGCACACACACACACCCACCCTCACACAGACTTGATGAATTGAAGTGGTTGATAAATCACATTACAGAAGAGCATTTAGAGGCCCACACATACAATGTTGTAGGTTGAAACTCTGGCGTCATGCACACTTGCAATCACACACAGGAACTTATTCACTGGTTTTATTATAAAATAGAGCTGAAACATGTAGTCACTACAGTACTGAGGTGTTTATATGTTTATTCAAGTAATTTATAAAGGATAGATGTCTTACGTTCGCTCGTTTCACTGTCTCAGATGTAACGATTTGCTTTTTGCTTTGTTTTATATTTTCGTAAACGATGTAAAAATGTGATTTATTTGTGTTTTGGACTATTGATGAGACAGAACAAGTGATATAAAGTCACCTTGGGCTCTGGAAACTTTGAAAACAAACAGCTATTTGGTTATACAAACAGTTACCCGACAGATTCATCAATAATGAAAATCGCTGGTGGGACTGCATTATCGGTTCATGTGACATTTATTTTTATGATTGATCGATTTATTGTCAAGTGCTCATAACAATTTCCCAGAGCTTAAAGTGACGTCTTTAAAATGCTTCTTTGGTCCAACCAACAGTCCGAAACCCAAAGACTCTTCATTCACGATCATGAAAGATTATAAAAAAAAACGCTGCAAAACCTTAAAGTTAATGAGCTGGAACCAGTAAATGTTTGAGATTTTCGCTTGAAAAATGACTGAAAATAGGGTTATTAAGGGTTAACTATCGAAAATATCTTTGGACCAGGTACGCGTGTCGATCTATGCATAGGTATGCAGTCTAAGGTAAAAAGTGAATTGCGCTTATAGGAGCACAGTGTGGCCTGGCTGTCATGTCTGAGGATGACTCACAGCCAAAGATCATGTAGCTGCTAGTCGTGGGGAGAAAGTGTGATGCTCTGGTTCAAGGCGAAGCCAATCAGTGCGGCTAGTTTATTATGCCATCGAGAGCTACTGTGGTTAAATGCAGGGGAAAGCACTTTTAGAAGAAGGATGAGCTAAAAGTCGAGCTAGCCAGGGCAGACAGGCTAACGTTAGCTCTGACTTCTGGACAGCTCTGTAACTTCATCTATGCTGACTTGGAGTTTCAGTCCAGTGTGCTTGTTTCTCCAGTGCTGGACCAGCCACAAAACAAAGTGCAGAAATGTGTTTTTTCTTAATGATTAACCAGGTAGTTGTCGGTTTATAGGTGTCAGACTATCAAAATCAAAATCAACCAAAACTAACACCTCTAACTGAAACAATACATTGATTCGCGAAATAATTGACAAGTAGTTCTCTGTCGATCAGCTAACCGTTGCAGATCTACTCACTGGTTGTAGCCAAAGTATAACATATCTATTTATTTTCTCGTGCCTTTTTATTTAGCAGTGCTCTGATTTCCTCTTGTTATGACTCAGCTTGCACCTGCGGTGCTATTTTGTCCGACAAATGAGTCAAATTTTTATGAAGCTATGCCAGCAACAATGTACAAAACAAATCACAGGTAAATTAAGGATTTGCAGAAATAACCCAGTTTGGAAACCAGGTCAAGTGTGCCAGGAAGCAGAGACTGAGCTAGCCCAGCTGAGAACACGCTGTCTGTTTAGCCTGTGGTAGCAGGTAGCCTGCTGATGAAGCGCTGCAGTGGCATCCACATTCACAGCATCATAAATGGCTTAAGTGCAATCTGCTTGTGGGCGTTTTTGTACAGTAAACACACAGACGAGCCATCGTGTCCACATGCACCGGGAGCAAGCGCCGACTGGATGTGCTCCATCGACAATAAATGGGCGATCAGCAATGCGGCCTCAGCGATAGCACCCGGAGTAATATCAGGGAAATATGGCCACATTTTCTGCCTCATAACAGTGAGCAGGAGGGGGAATAAAGCGTCCGGCGCCCATTGATGCTATGAGCGCTGCAAGCACAATGAAGCTCATTTAAATAAGGTGACAAAGTTGGCCGGCAGTTCATTGTCAGCTGGGAAACCACAGGTTCTTTTCATGTCTCCCATTCAGCCCGAGACACAAAGTTAATTCAGTCTTGGCCCGCGATCCCAACACAATAAACCACACTGATGCTATTGTCTCCTGACTTACTGAAGGGGCTGAAAGCTTTTTGGGTGGGGGGGGGACAGCTTATGTTTAGAGGGTCTACCTGGCTGTTTTTATGCCCCTGTCAGTTCTCAGATACAATAAGCTCAAACATGGGACTCACACTCTTTCAACTTTTTTATTATTTATAGGTTCAAGTTTACCAAAGATGATGCAACACGCGCTCACTTGTATTCCTCCTCTTGTACACGTCTATAAAAACACACACGCACACACCACAACCACCGATGATGTGGTTGATTTCATTCAGCTCCCATGAGGTTATTCAGGGAGAGGAAGCGGCACACATCTACTTACCATTCAGTGTGTGTGTGTGTGTGAGAGAGTGTGTGCGTTACTGTGTGTTTGTGTGTTAATGTGTTTGTGCAGCCTTAATGTTTCTTAGCCCGCTGGGCGTCCATCTGTGGGTTTGTCTGGTGTCATTTCCACTCTACATATCCCGCTACTCCTCACACACACACACACACTTAAAACACTAAACACACCGAACACACACCACATGCACTTCCGTCACATCGTTCATGCACAAATCGGACAAAATCCGGGGCTCGTATAGTGAACCACACACATTTAACATGCGGGCGTGAACACACAACGAGAGCCCCTGGGTACGATAGAGGTGCCTCCTAATACATCCTATTTATCATGCAGCAGTTGAACCCCCCTCGTTCTAACCGGCACACACACGCACACACACATTTTATCCTCATAAAAGCACCGCCTGCATAGATCGGCCATTAAGATATAAGAGTGTACGAACGGAAAAAACCACTGGTGGGCTGATAATTCATTTACAAACTGACTGACTGAGGAGGGATGGTACTGTGTGAGTGTGTGTGTGTGTGTGTGTGTGTGTGTGTGTGTGCGTGTGTGTGTGCGCGTGCGGTGAAAAGCAACACGCAAACCGATTAAGCGAGGGAGGGGAGGACGGAGGCGTGGGGTGAAAGGAGGAGAGAGGAGGACGACGAGATAATGGAAGCAGAGGCAAGAAGGGAAAAAAGAGAGAGAAAGGCTTATTGCAGGAAATGATTGAGAAAAAAAGAGAAGGAAAGGAAGAAGAGAAGGGTGAGGGAAAATTGACGAGCAAAAAAGCAAGACGGAGAGAAGAGAGGTTTTGTGATGAAGAAAGGCGAGAAGAGAGAAAGGGAGAGAGCCACTGGGAGGGTTGCAAGATAAAGAAGGAGGGAAAAGCCAATAAGCAGAGGAAGTCCAAGCCATTAAAGAGCCAGGAGGGGAAAAGGCAGAAGAACAAAAACGTTTGCACAAATTGAAACTCCTGACATCTATTTGAAATCACTGCAGCTGTACAGTTCTTGGTTGTACAACCACACGGCATAACAAGGTTTGACCCTTAACAGGCTCCAAAATCATGAAGTTCTGAATAATGCATCAAAAGTATAATTTGAAATTTAAAGACCGGCCACTCCTCTGTCTTTTTACAGAGTTGTCTCATCCCACTGAGTGTCTGTTGTCTTCTTCCTCTCTTATGTGCTTTTGTCAGAATCGGTCCGGTTTAGATCAAAGCGGAGCAGAGCAGATAAAACATATCGAGACAAATCCGAGCATTTCACTCTCTTCTGCTTCCCTCTGATAATGTCAGCATTTCTTTTTTGGTCTGGGCCGGATCAGACGGGTGGGGGAAAAAAAAGCAATCTGACAGACAGATAGAGGAAGAGCAGTGCTTTCAAAGGCAGCGGCGGAGAGAATAACAGATGGACAAGCTTTCCATCAAAGATGTGAAATTTGCTACTACATAGTTTGATTAATAAGGCAGAGATAGAGCATCAGACGGCGGGTGACCAGGCGAGACGGACAAAGACATGGAAGAAAGTGAAAGAAGAAAGTGAAGAGAGAGACGGTGAAAGGCAGACAGGTGCTTTTCTTCGGGTGATGTGTACTGTATTCATCATAATCAGTCGGTAATCATGGTAAATCACTCTAAAGAGCGTCTGCTGCAACCCGCAATTATTAATAATGACACATTCAGCTCGGTATCAGCCCAGGGCCGACACACAGTCCGACACACACACACACACACGTTCTTGTTAGTGGCAGTCGAATGGTATCCGATCGGTGGATATTCTGTTGTCTGCACAGAACAACAGATTGTGTGCTTCTATGTATCCATGTTGTCTGGCTTTTGTTTTGTGCATGTGTGTATTTGGATTTGGGTAGACTTGAATGCACGTGGGTGTATTGTTGTGTGTGCACCATTCAATTGCCGGTGCTATAAATAACCCTCCCTCTGTCTGTATTTGTTGGGATGGGGACATGCCATCAATTGTGCTTCACAGTTTGAGGTGACACTCAGATCTTGTTTGACAAGCTCCAGTTAATTTCTCTGCATAAAAAACCCTTCAAGCACTGAATTTGAAAGTCAAGTCAAACCCGGAATTAAAGCTAAAAAAAAATCAAATCACTCACCTGTCATTCAGTACGGTTACCCTTCTGAATGTACACGATATCGATCAAGATTAAAAACAGCTTTTGGCCGTTTAAAGAAAGACGGAGAAGAAAGAAATTTCATGTGACACCGAGACCGATCTGAAGCCAGACTTTTTTGTCATTGTTGTTTCCAGGCGAGGAGAGAGCAGCGTCCAGCTGACAGAAAACAAAAGAGCAACAGCAGAAAATAGATGGAGACAGAGGGGTGGACATTCACAGACAGAGGGAAGATCTGTTGAAATACCAAACTGATTAGCCGGTGTTTCTGACATTTAAATGCCACGTTTACATAAAGAAATGTTTCATAGGAATATTAATCACTCTAGTTAATTCACAAGGAGATGGGAAATGGATCCGTGGTGTTTGTGAGGGGAGACAGGGACGGAGGGAAGACGCTGGCAGAATGGAGTGTTATTGATATTAATGTCAGTGTCACAAAAATAGGGACTCTTGTATTTTTAAATGTTATTTCAGTATTCTGGCACCTTCGTTATAAGATTCAGGTATCTTGATGACCATCAAAACCCAATGGTGTTCAACACACCATAATACTGTACGACCAGCAATATGTAAGAAATACCATTTATTTAATAGCATTCATCCAAAGTACCGTAAAGTAGGAGGAATGCAAACATTTTCAGCGTGCAGTAGGTAGTTTCAGTATAGAATGAAACCTCTTTTAAGTCAATGGTCCGATCACAGCACAGCCCATTGAGCTAATAGGTGAAATCATGTTGTCTACCTTGAAACATGTTCATCTTCACCGCAGGGCTGAAACAACTTCTCAACATGTGGGCACCGTGATGCTCTGATACTTGTTTCAAAGTGAGCAAGAACCTGAAAGTGTTGCAGCACTGAAGCACTTTGTCAGTGACATTCTAAGCTGAGAATAAAAAACGACAGAAGGACAAAGGAGAGGAGAAGCAGACACATACACAGAAAAAAGGTAATTCCCTCTGTGGCATTTCTGGTTAGGTAGCAGGAATAAGATTTACGTAAGGTCTACCTGTCTGTCTTCCCACTGACATTCCATTTAAGCATTTCGGACGTCCGTGGGACCCAAATTGCTGTTAGGATTTGTTCAGGTGCTGGGGCTTATTACTGCAAATTAGGCGAGGAACTGGATTTTGCCTGTGGGCCAGCAGTAACTCATTGCTCAGTCCCAAGTAGCCTGTCTGGAGCTGCAGTATAGAGATGAGTGACCATAATGACAGCCTACGAGTGCTCCTCCACAGCAGAGCTTTCATTAACACGCTGCCATCTCGATCCATCTCGGTTGTTCCACATGACACATCAGGGTACTTACAGGGTGTTGCTTACTGGCTAACACTGCCTCCATCCTCTCTTTCCATCTGTTGACAGCCATGGCAGCCAGATACATAAAAACTGACATTATGACAGGCCAACAAAAGTGCAAAACAAACTAATCAAATGCGTATAGTTTGGACAGGGATCTACTGTATGAGTCGTGACAAGTGTGGAGTTCGACTCATTTGTTGGGCCAATATTTTTAGTATCAGATATTGGCAACTCATGCAGTGTTCTCTAAGTATGACTGATGGTTTTCCTTCAGCTAATTAAAAACAGATATTCTTGCACATTTTTTAAATTATATGTATTGTTATATTCCATTTTATGTATATTCAGCCTACTGAACGTAAAGCCGGTAATATTTCCAGTTCTGTCCAAATAATAGGCTGGGTTAGGGGCATGGGCTGAAAAGTGGTGGGGACATAAGTGGGAATGTAATGAGGGGATTGTATGAGGTCAGAGAAGATGGTTACAGCAGTAAGAAAATTGCTTGATGACGCATCAGAATTCATTTAATCTCATTTGTAAATGAACATCTCTTGGTGCTTTTTATTAAGCACATTTTTAATGTTTTTAAAAAGTGATAGGGACAAAATTGGTCATTTCAAAAAGTGGTGGGGACATGTCCCCAGTCCAAATGACACCTGTGGATCGGGGGACACACAAACCATCAGGGACCATCTAGTGTAAAATAATTTCTAATGATCTTTGGTTACATAAACGCTGAGGAGCGCTCAATCAAAACAGTGAAGCAAATGACGTAGTTTGATGATGTCATTCAGTAGCGTGGGATTGGGGTTGTTGTTGTCTTCATTGTTAGACAACCACCATTGCCAATGAAAATCTCCCAGATGAGGTGATGTTTTAAAGAACCCCTCCAGACATGTTTCAAGATGTATATAAAGCACCGCACTTTGACTAATCGTGTGTTTGTGATATGCTTTCTCCATAAAATTATATGTATTTGGTCTCCCTCATTAGAAACAATATGCAAACATGTGTCACTGCAAAACTTCAGATACTTTCACTGTAAAGTCCATTCTCAGTGAATGTGCTCTGGAGGGTTTGAGTTTCCACATCACACTAATGTATATTGAATTCTGGACCAGGATTACTTTGCAAGTATTTGTGATGTCTCAGATCATGGTTGTAGGCCTGTCTCTTTAAAATTTAATTTTTAATGAGCACAAAGAAACTTTACACAGACTTCTAGAGTCATTTTTGACTGGAGGAGGACTTTAAAGTTTCCATTTGGTCACATTCGTCGAATTCCTTGCTTAACCTATGACGTGTCATCTGAAGTTTTACCAGAAATTACAGCTTCAGGCGACCCATGAAAAGCAAACGTTATACCTTGAGTAAAACAAGGGGTTTGAACATTGTTTGAAACATTTAAAATAAGGTTGAAGGTACCCAACTTAACAAAATACAACATTTTAATGTGAAAATGTTACACATTATACCATTACAGGTACAATTTGTAAGAGTTCCCAAGTCGTATATTCGTATACTGACACTTTGGGATGGCAGCCGACCCAATCTACAATCTCAAAGCATCAGTATTTAACAAGCTGGGAATAAGATTCAAACAGTTCTTACAGTTTGGACCTTTAAGATTGTTTGGGCATGTCTCATTCAGCCGTTGGCACAGTGTGTTATTTTTGATTTTGAGAGAATTCAGACGCAAACTCCCTCCCCTCACCATAGCAACAATTCCCCACATCACATTACAATGCACTAAATTATTTGAACCCTCCTGTGTGTTTTTTCACCCTCACCTCAGCGTGTGAGAGCAACATGATGAAACGCGAGCACAGAACTAAATATTAGGCAGTTTCTCCTGAAGTGTTTTGATAATTTCACTTCACCTGCCGAGAAAGATCAGTAAACTTGAAAGGTGCACCTCGGGGCTTTGGAAGCGCTTAACACAACTCTGTGCAAAGTTCTGTTAACTCATGCAAAGGTAAGACATCTGCTGTATGAGTCACAGATACATTTCCACTTCCTATTCCCATGAAAGCTCTGTTTAAAGGTTTATGAGCACAGCTTTAAGTATACCAGTCTAATGGCCACACTGTAATGTTAATTTAAGTGGGACTCTCAGTTGGAGTTTGGCGCAGTCTATCTATAGCTGAGTGACTACAGATATTACGGCTATTACAGATATGACTGAACGGTTGTGACAATGAGTGGGCCGCAGAGGGGAAATTGGATATTTAATGGAGAGATCTTCACCTACGATCATCGTTGTTTCTTTCCGTCCCCGCCCTTCTTCCATCTCTCTTCCTTCGCTCCAACTCCTTCGCTCTGCCTTCCTTTTTTCTTTCCCCTACATCCTTTTATCTTCCCCCCTCTCACTTTGCTCGCCCCATCTTCCCTGCCGTCTCTCTCCTCTCTCTCTGAGCCCTAAGTAGCCACAAATGGTCCCTAATAGCCTCCAATGGAGATGAATTGATCGTTGTGTGAACCGAATCGATAGGAGATTGCTTTTCGCTGTACACAGTGGGATACGGCGCAGGCAGGCGGCCTTAATTAAGTTAACAGTAAACCACGATTGCTCGCGGAGTTTTATTAGCAGAATAAAGTTTACGATGAATACAGAGGGAGGAAAAAAAAAATGATGCTTTCGGAATGAAAGCTGAGGAGCGAGAAAAGGGTATATATATTTAACTCGATGTGTCTGATTCGTTGCTACTTGGTCGTGATGCTCCCTGTCTGACTCATAAAGTGTTTGTTGGACATTTTCTCACCTTCCTCCTGCCTGTTTTTCTTCTCTCCGTTCCTTTTCCGTACCTCCTCTCCTTCTTCTCACTCTCCGTCTCACCCTACCCCCGTCTGACCTCATCTCCCGCCCTCCTCCTCTCCCCCCTTCCCTCCCTCTCTGTCGTCTATAATGGGATGAGCAGCAGAATTTGATCAGCAGTTTTTTAAAGGTCACAGAACCAAGCGAAAACTCTCAGCCAGAGCGCCGAGGGAACGAGGAAGGAGAGGATGAGATTGAGGAAGGGAGGAGGCAGGCAAGGCAGAGAGAGCGAGAGAGAGATAACGGGGCTGGCGGAGTGGAGGGGAAGGAAGGAGGAAATTCTGCATGAGGAGAAGACGGAAGGTAAATGGAGGAGTGAGATAGAGAATGGAAGGAGGAGAGGGAGGAGGCAGATGAGGTAATTTGTTGTTCTATGACACATCCGATCTGGTAACAGATGAATGCATATTAAATATGTAAGAGAGTAGAAGAGGAGTGAGAGCGAGAGATGAGGGGAAAGAAGAAAGAGGTTGGGAGGAAATGAGAAGCAGGGAGAAGAAAGAGGTGGGTGGGAGAGCGAAGAAGGTAAGGACGGAGGAATTGAGAGACAGAAGATGAGACGTTTCCCTCTCTCTCACCCTCCCTACCTCTTTTTCCTCCGTGACTGTCGGATCCTAATCACCTCCTCCGTCTCTTCGGGGCCCTCTCGTCAGATCTCTTGGCCCGTCTCCTCCGTCCCCTCGCCAGCGTATTCTCTCTGCTCTCCTCTCTGTTCTGTCTTCCCTTCTCGTCTTTAAGATAAAAGGCGCTTTTATCGCTCTGCAGTGTCTCATAATGGTCACACGGTGCAGCTGTCTCCCTGTCTGGAGCAATAATAATTCTTTGATATCATTCTATCATTCATTATCAAATAGGCCAAAATCTTTCCCAAAACTCACTGAAGACTCTCCCTCTGTGTTCTCCGCTGCCTCTCTCTAACGTCTCTTTCATCACCCTCGATCTATTCCCCAAGCGTTCGAGTGTGAGTGTCTTTTTCAATCACTTCAGCTACATGTCTGCAGAGTGTGTGTGTGTGTGTGTGTGTGTATCCATGTGCGTGGGTGCTGGATGAAACACACTCACAGGTTTTTTTGGTTTTGTGTTGTTTTTTTTTAGAAATCCTTCATCTCCCTCCATAAATGGCCAATTTCTGTCTCTCTTTGCATTTTTACCCTCACTTTTTAGTTCCAACCTTTATTTATTGAACCAAAACGAACCACCTCCCGACTGATATACGGGAAAAAGACGACAAATGTCACTATTCAAAGACATGTTTGAAATCTTTGTAGTGAATTATACCAAAACTAGGGCTGAAAATTCCAAGGTGCCAGCCATAATCTTGTTTCTACACAAACAGAATAAGATAAAATAATGTTAAATAATGCAGTCGTTTGTTTTTGAGATCCCTTCAGGGTTCGAACCAGTCAGAGAAAAGTCAACTTTTAAAAAATAACAAGAAAACTGAGGTGTTTCCCACAGGGGTTTGTGAGACTATGGTGGGTGGACCTTGGACACTCAACGGGGGTCCGGGGGTGCAAGAAAATTTTGCACATTTTAAAGTTATGTGCTATATTATAAAAAACATGAACATAAGAACATAAGATGAGAAAAAACCTGAGCTTTGGCTCTGCTACCTAGTAATTACTCCAGTCCTCCCAGTACACTCTATTGTACAGCTTTGGCTATACAATTTCAACACAAGCCTATAGGCTATAGTCAGTAGTCAATACCAATCCATTACATTGTGCTTTAGTCCAGAGTGTAACTAAACATTGACTGAGAGACTAGATAATCATTGTCTTGTCCACACAGCATTTGCTACTGGAAAATCAATCAGTTTCATTTTGTGCGTGTGCACACATGTTCCTTCATGTCTTCCTGATGTTATTTTTCTGCTTTCATCACCAGAAGGACAGTTCCATCTCATTTAAGTTTTTCATATGAGGGAGAGGCAGCGTAACACTGTGTGTGTGTGTGTGTGTGTGTGTGTGTGTGTGTGTGTGTGCGTGTGCGTGTGTGCATGTACAAGGGGCGGGCGGATTTGACTGACTAGGAGTGAAAGATGCTTTGCTGAATTAACGACGCAATACATGAGAGAGCTTTAATTAGACTGTGGTGGGCCACTACAGTCTAGGTAATTAATAGGAAACACCGCAATTGACCAATTAAGGACACATTCATTAAGCTATTAACAAAACTCAATGAAATAATGTTAATATTTAAATGTGATGTTATTGGTAACCTCATTATGGTGACATCACTGCTTTTGGACAAGCGTGACGCTGTTTAATGTTGACGTTAGCTTCACAAAAGTAGCAGGTCGAGTTGCTTGAAGCCATCTCAGCTTGATGTGAAGCAGGACCACCGCCCTGCTGATGTTTCTGAACAGCAGAAGAGACTCAGCCCACTGTCTGCTTTGTCAAACCATCAAAGTGAGACCACAGCATTCAGAGAGCATGTAAACCAGACAACAGCTGAGACTTTCATTTTTGTTGTTTGGCCAACTCACGCAATCAACGTTAATTAGCGCCAGCTGGGTATATTTGCCGGAGAACGTTGTCTTTGTAGCAACGAAAAAACGGTTGCCGACTAAACCTTTCACCTTCTGCAGCTTGTTAAAACACTGTTGATGGTGTAAATACCAGCGCGGTGCTTTGGACTAGAAAATTGCACGTTTTCAAATCACGCTTTTTGTATAAAAGTGATCGTTAACCCTAGCTGTAATCCGTACAGTAGCAACAAGCAGATCGTTGCTAATTGGTTTACTTTTCCTTTTTAAATGAAGCGGCAGATATTGTTTCCAGTGCCACTACAAAACTAAATGATTTTGACCATGTTTTATGGGTAGATATCCAGTGAAAGCAGGAGAGTGACGGATGCAGGCTCCCAGCTAACCGCTGCATTTGGCAAACTCATGCTAACAAGAGCATCAGTCTACGCTAACAACACAGTAGATGGAATAAAGAATGTCCCTGAGGGCTTCATGCTGTTACTAGATAGATTGACAGAAATGCTGCGTATCAACTTGTTTTCCATGTTTTCTAAAGCATTCAGGCAAAGATAAGTGCTGTATTCACAGACACAGTTATTCATAGCAGACTTGCCATGTTTATTCAGTCCTGTAGATAGTTATGTGCAGCCACTGCAGAGCCATATCACTTTTATGAGACAAAACTCCTCAGTCAATACTTGGAATTAAGACTAATGTGCTGTGTCCACAGGTGGATGTACAGTATATGCCTAGATAAACAAGCCGAATGTGAACATGCCCCTGCCCCTGCGCTTTGAGCAGCAGAACTGAAATGAACATCTCTCTCGGCAGCATCAAAGCCTGTCGCAGCAGCTCCCATAGGACCCTGCTAGCCAGCTTGAAGCTCCACCTGCACAGCGCCGAAGCTTTCATCAGCTGTACACATCACAAAACTGCCATATCTGCTAACATAGCCCCTGCTTGCGACTGCGCTGTCTGCAGCTCTCCATCCCCAGGAGTCACGGCTGTTGAAAGGCCGGGCGACTTCACACCTTATCTGAAGCTCCTGTCATTTGACACATGCAAAGGATGCTGGGATGATGGCAGTGGGGGGCTG
The DNA here is from genome assembly GCF_040436345.1 of Pagrus major. Classification (NCBI taxonomy): domain Eukaryota; kingdom Metazoa; phylum Chordata; class Actinopteri; order Spariformes; family Sparidae; genus Pagrus; species Pagrus major. The sequence continues at coordinate 23,494,373 of NC_133236.1, read as the reverse complement.
TGTGCGTGCTTTTGTCTGTCAGGAGAACTCGGTGACTTAATTACAATGAATGATGTACTGAGGCAGCTGAAGTTCGTTGTTTTGCAGCTGAGCCATGTAATGAGGGTTTCGCATCAAAAGATGAGTGCGCCGCAAACGAACAGATGGCCTGGGTTTGAATACTGCTCTTTATAGGCTTCCATAGTAACCCAGGTTAGAGCAGTAAATACCAACAAGAAAAGATTGTTTTTGTGGACTGACCCTTCAGGATGTGTGTTTTAATGACCAAGAGAAATCAATATGGTTTTAGCCTTTAGTGTAAAAACAAATTCTCTATCTGCTCCACCACTTGTGTGTCTGTGTGATTTATTGTGTGTTTTTTGGGGAGTGTGTGTGCGTCCCAGCTGGAGTGAAGACTGTTTATATTATTGGTGATGAAAGAGGGGCCCCCAGGGGCCTTCAGTAATGGGCTGGGAGGCCTCTGACTTCTTATAATGGCCTCTGTATGTGCGTGTTTGTGTCTGTGAGCGAGCGGCACAATTGCAGCACTATATAATTGTCAATGGGAGGACACACTTTTACAGAATAAAATGAAGCCGACTCACAAAGAAACAGAGACACAGAGATGGAGCCTGTCCCGACACATAAAGGCACCGACACAAAGAGACACAATGTCTCTCTCTCTCTCTCTGTCTCACTCTCTCACACACACACACACACACACACACACAGTCACTTACACAGACACACACTCGCACATTGTGGTGCCAGCTGAGCCCAGTGTGTCCAATAACAGCAGGTGCTGTCAAGTGCAAGCACAGCAGACCTGCCCTGACATGGAAACACACACACACACACACACACACACACACACACACACACACACACACACACACAACACACACTCACGGGTGGATGCACATATGTCAGCACACCACACACTCACTCACACACCTTCATCTCCGTGTAACACTCTCATCCAATAAACATTCTCATAGTTAAAGCTAATATGTCGGATAGGTGTAGTTTATACAAGGTTACAGTTTATGTGTGTGTTATGCAGTGTGTGTGTTTGTGTTTGTGTGTATGTGTGTATCTGCTATTTGGCTGTGAAAGTCTGTAGTGTTGCCATATGGTCTCACATTAGGGCACTCTAAACTCAGCCATCCAGAAGTGTGTGTGTGTGTGTTAGCGTGTGTGTGAAGAGAGTGAGAATAACAGGGAAAAAAGCCCTTTGTTTGATATGTAAGCTGTTGTGTTTAAATACTCGTAGTTTGGTAGTGTGGAACAGTAAATATTGGTCTATTTTGAGGCTGAATTCAACTAATAATGCTCTTTCTTGTTTTCTTTCTTTCTTGTTTTCTTTCTTTCTTTCTTTCTTTCTCTCCTTCTTTTCTTTCATGTACCTCCTCCTTTGTCTCCCTCTTCCTCCTCATGTCTCTCCCTCTCTCTATGTGTCTCCCTGTGTGTTAATATATCTAGCAGTGCCATATCGTACGCTGTGCTGACTTCATTAACTATCCCAGCATGAGGCTCCAGTGACTGAATGATAATAAACCTAGACACATGCACAGAAGCAGCAATGGGAGCCTAACAGTAATGCACAGATAACTGATTACAGTACTCCGTTATGATGAAAGCGCTAATTGTAAATACATTCCTCTTTAACCCCACGGACCTTTGAGCAACTCCGTCACTGAGGAACGGACTCGACCATCATTTAAACTCTCGTCAGGATCAAGTTTCCGGGAAATCACAAAAATAGACTGAATATGAGGTGCACAAGGGCTTCATTTACACTCAGCACTGTTATTTTTGTTCCCATTTTTCACAAGTTGAAGCAAAAGATATGTCACACCTGTCAGGCAAAGGCGAAGTGATCACCAACACAGTTAATTGATAAATGAATACATTTTCACTCAAAATCTTAGGGAACCAATTATTTCCTGTGCATCTTGTAATTGAACTTGTGAAAAAATGGCAGCAAAAACAACAGTGATGTGTTTATATTTTTGTGAAATCACAGCACAGCTCTCTATGTGATTGTAATGCGAGTTATGTGAGTATAAATTTCCAATACGGAGTAGTGGCTGATTTCCCACAACAAAACACAGAAATGTACACATTTTCAGGAGAGTAATCTGATGATTACATTTTATTAATTGTTTGATTGATTGCTTTGTTTACAAGATGTCATAAAATAAAATTAAAAAGTCAATCAATTTCACAGAGCCCAGTGTTTCTTCTATAAATAACTTTTCTTGTCCAACCACAGAAAAAAGGGTATTTAGTTAATGATCACGTATGAGAAAAGCACATTTTAGCAAGTGAAACCATCAAATGTAGCTTGAAAAATGACTGAAACACTCACACACATTTTCTGTCAATCGACTGATCGTTTCAGCTCCTCATCGTAGAATTTAATGTTAATATCAAACTCCAGTGGTTACGACTCATTTCAGCCTAAAGAGGTGGATTTACTGTTATTGCAAGTTAAAAGTTGTGTGACACAGATCACGTCCGTACTTTATATTTCACCTGCTTGTGCTTGTTTTGCTGTGACAGCCCACAGCTGTCAGATGTTGTTTGTTATTATTTCCTGCCACTAATCTCCTCTCCTCCCTCTTCCTCTCAGGTCAGTGTGTTGGAGCGTCAGGTGATAGACTTCCTGGGCTACCAGTGGGCTCCCATCCTGACCAACTTCCTCCACATCATCATCGTCATCCTTGGCCTGTTTGGCACGATTCAGTTCAGGCCGAGATATGTTACTGGGGTGAGTTTTACACTATCTCACACACACACACACACACACACTCACACATTCATTGGAAAGAGCCATTTTAGATATCCTTTGCCCTAGATTTAGCAAAGCCTCTCATTAGCCTCTCCTCAGCTCGCTCGACGTTAAATAACGAGGACTGAATATTATTAGAGTGTGTTACTTTTAGGCTGGAAGTTACTGAATAATTTTTAGGTTTCACTTTCATCAATGAAAACCACATCATAGTGGTGTCTTCTACTGTCCTGTGTGTACAGAAGAATGATAAACACAATGTGTTCGACAAGCGATCTTCTCTCATATCTTATAAACGTTTCTTTCTAACCTTGAGAGTGCACTGTAAAATAGTAAAGCTGTACTTATATAACAGGAAATGTAATATTTATCATAAAAAAAA